>NW_007246726.1:41146-45887 GCF_000164805.1 Carlito syrichta | reverse complement strand
CGCGGGCTCAGGCAATCCACTCACCTCAGCCTTCCAAAGACGCGGGATTACAGGCTGAGCCACCAAGACCCAATCTTCTAATCATGCCTTGTTCTTTCCATGACCAGCCCCCTTCCTGAAGAGGAGTTGCCAGCCCCTGGGCAATTCATTAGTATCAGAGTCAAGAGAAAACTTCCCCTTCACTCTCTGAAGGGTCACAGAAAAATCAACTCACAAAAGGCAGATGAATTGGAGAAAAGGTATACAGATTTGATAGCACGAATGAGGAAGAATCACAGAGCGATTGTGCAATGCCTCAGTGGGGTGTAGACACTTACACACCCTACTTCTTAGGAGAAAAGGAGATGGGGAAATGTGGATGATTTTAGGGGGATAGTAAATGATTTGGAAGGGAATTCAATGGACTTGAACGACACACAACGGCCTGGAACCATGTCTGTTGGGCCAGCAGAGCAGATAATGGTTTGTGACAAGTCTGTCTAGGTTTGTTGACAGACTTCAGCCTCTTTCTGAGATATGAGTTCAGTTAATGAAAACTCACAGAAGGGACTGAATGTAACTGTTTTCCTCTTTGGCAGGTGTGGACTTTAGACAGATAAGGTACTTCAGAGAGCAACCTCATCCTGTGCTTTGGGAGACACAGAGGATTGAGAAACAAAGCACTGGAGGTCAGAGAGATCTTACAGCTTCTTCACTTCAGCGTGTCAAAGTGCCATGTTTTGGGGTGTTAGTTTCTGAGCTTTGACGTTAATATACAAGAAGATATCACTTTGGTGTTTCTAAGGATTTTAGGAGTTGTATGCCAGGAAGTGGAGTCGAAGACCAAACATACATTTCACAACATCACAATCTTTTCAGTTCATTTATTTTCTCTCAGCTGTTTATCCTAATCTGGGTTTAGCCCTTATTGAATTTTTATGTCAACAACCAAATTTTAAACTTACAAGTTCTTAACTTTTCTTGCACTATCTTCTCCTATATCTGTGAGGATACTAAGTACATTTACTTTGAAATTTCTTCTGTTAACTCTGTTTCTTTGGGTTTTACTGTTTGCTGAGTTTGTCAGCTTATCTCAAATGTTTGATGACTCTTGGTTGTGTGCTCATTGAGGTGTTCCTTTGCCTGTACCTGTGGTGAGGGATGGAATGGAATATGCAATATATAAAATATAATAATGGACACATTTACAGTAGTCAGTTTTTTCAGCATTGGAGCTCCCAGTCACCTGCTACATTTTCCTGCCTCTCTTAATCTAAGTGAGCACACTCACTGCTGGGGTCAAAGACTTCTGTAGCTTGTTACATTTCCAAAGTAGAAAGGTTGATATGAATAAACCTTACTGACTGTTCCTACTGTCATTTTTACCCAAACAGCCATCTTGTCAGTTCCTCCAAGACTAACTTTTGTTTTGCTTTGTTTTTATAATCTTTGAGACTCTATTTTTTTCCCACTACAAATGATTTGCATATACTAATCTAGAAAGATTTCTCTATTTTGCCCCTTTCCCTCCCAAATACATCCTCACAAACATAAAAGGCATGAAATAAACATCCCTTAGACATATGAAAACATTTCTTATCTTTTTTCCCTAGGTTAAGGATTAGAATTCAAGTTTTACCAGCTACTTGGAAGGCTGAGGCAAAAGGATTGCCTGAGCCCAGCAGATTGAGGCTGAGGTGGCCATGAGCATGCCACAGCACTCCAGCCTGGGCAACAAGAATGAGACTACAACTCAAAAAAAAAAAAAAAGAATTCAAGTTTTACCTTAGTTAACTGTCCTGTCAATTCTTGTTTTTTGTTTGTTTGTTTGTTTTGTTTTTTGAGTCAGAGTCTCACTTTGTCACCCTGGCTGGAGTGCAGTGACACACTCACAGTACCCCCAGCATCGACCCGCTGGGCTCAGGTGATCCTTCCAAGTAGCCAGAACTACAGGCGCGTGCTACCATGCCTGGCTAATTTTTTTATATATTGTAGAGATAAGGTCTCACCAAGTTGTCCAGGGTGGTCTCAGGCAATCCTCTCACCTCAGCCTCCCAAAGTGCTGAGATTACAGGCTTGAGCCACTGTGTCTGTCAATTCTAAAATTTTATTATTATCTACACATACTTGCTGTTTCTGGGGGAAAAAAAGTCTATGAAAATCAGAACTCAAACACTTAAAAGACAGGGGAAAAATCTTCTACAAAGACACAAGCAAAATTATTCAAATATTCATAGTGCAGTAGGGAGAAGAGTGAAGAGGGCATAAGAAAACAAGTTCCTTGTTGGAACTAATCCTATGGTAGACATATAGACAAATTAATCAGCAGACCGTTCTCCTGCTCATTATTCTACATATATAATATGGATCTTGAGTAAGTAGACATGAAGACATCACAATCTAGATGAAATATAGTTTCAAAGAGAAATTATAAGTGGTTTAAAACCTGCCCCTAGGATTGGGAATTTTTTAAAGAACACTGAATGACCATTGCCCAGTGTGTATCTGAACACTGTTTTATACTCCCTTCTGACCTAAAAAGTTTTCCTTCAATGCATTTGAAATGATAATTCCACAAATTGGAAATTAATACCTATGCAAAATTAAAACATCACTGCCAAGGGCGGGGGGTGGATCAAGCTCTTATCTTTGAGTATATTCTATTTCCCTGAGTGTTAAAAACACTAATAATAGAGGCGTTACGGGTATTATTGAGGTGAAAGATGGAAAGAATTTTCACCTCCCTTCTGGTAATTTATAACTATTGGCTTTGATCGTGTGAAGCAACAGATAATTTGCTCCACTTTACTAATCTGCATCCTTCATCTTTTGCCACAAGTATTTCTTCTTCTGGGTGCTAGGTACTGCTCCAGTCTACCATCCTTGGGACCATGGACCAGCATCTAAGGAAAAATACTAAGGAACTGCTCAAGCTCTAGTAGTTCTTCTGTACTGCTGTTTCTGACTTTGGCCAGACCCTAAAGCCAAGACCCTTGAATTGGTTGACAGTACAATACTCTCTAGATTCTTATGCTTCTTTTCAGTAGAGTCACCTGAAAAAAATCAATTGTGTAATGAGTTCTTGGACAAAGAAAAATAAATCTTGAGGTCTTGAGACTCCATCATCTTACTTATTGGCCTTTCTTTGAACTACTGGTTAAAGAAGTGTTTCTTGTATTCTTGGGAAAACTGTGGATCCTGAATAGGTGATAAGAACAGGAATTTCACCTTAAAAATGCTGGAAACAATTTATGAAGCAGAAATGATCAACTCAGAAGTCATCAATCTGAGTTCATCAAGCATATCTTTTTAATTTCTATTTTAAAATTTCCCACCTGGTGCAGTGGCTCATGCCTGTAATCCCAGTTCTTTGGGAGGCAGAGGCAAGAGGATTGCCTGAGTGCAGGGATTAGAGATCAGTCTGGCAACTTGGCAAGACCTTGTCTCTACAATACATTTTAAAAATATTAGCTAGGTGTGGTGGCGTGTACCTGCAGTCAAAGCTACTTGAAAAGCTAAGGCAGAAGGATTGCCTAAGCCCACTGGGCCAAGACCATGGTGTCCATGAGCGTGCTACTACACTCCAGCCTAGGTCACAGAGTAAGACTCCTACTAAAAAAAAAAAAAAAAAAATTCCCAAACTATTGGCACATTCTCCTTTTGGTGGTAAGGTATGTTCTCTGTGTTCTAGACAACCTCTATTCACTGGGCTTACTCTTGTATTAAATCCTCACAATTAAGAACTTTCAATTCTAAAATCAGAAATAAGAAAGAAATGTTTAATAAAAGGGTATCTCAGTTTTCTGAAAGAACTGATGAAGTATTGTAAGCATCATCTGAAAGAAAAAGAAGTTACCTGCCAAAGATTATAGAGGTCTTTATAGAGAACTAGTAACAGACACTATTAAGTCTTTTGTTTCCCAATTTTTTTTTTTCCCTATTAGGCCACATAGCAGATATTTAAAGGGTCCACAGAATCAAAGGCCCTGCAAGTAAATTATGAAAATGCCTTATTGGTTAGTGTTTTTAGAATAAAGGAGGAATTGTTGCTCTAATGCAAGATGCTTAGGGAAGTGACCATCAGGTCACTAGAAATCTATTAAAGCACCACTTGCTGGGAAAAGAAATGTGCTCTGGAGAAACAATGGTGCTCTTGCAAGTGCCTTTCTAACCATATTAATCATGGGAGCAACACTGATCAAGTGTTTACCATGTATCAGGCACTGTTACTAAGTGCTTTAAGTACATTATCTTATTTGATCCTTATAGCATGCCTAGAAAGTAAGTTTCATTATTTTTCCCATTTTACAGAGGAACAAATTGAGGATCAGAGGAGCAAATAAACTTTCCCAAGGTCATATAGTCCTTAGGTAGGCAAGATGGAGCTCAAAGCTGATGCTTACCACCATTATAGTATACTATCTTCTCAGCAAGCACTTACTTTTACAGTGCTAAGAAGAAAAATGGGCAAGGTGGAAAGAATCAGAATTTCTGTTGTAAATGTTGTGGATACAGCTCTGAGCTTTTAAGAATAATCTCCAACCTTAACTGGGCACGTTGGCTCATGCCTGCAATCCCAGCACTTTAAGAGGATTGCTTGAGCCCAAGGGCTTGAGACCAGCCTGGGCAACAATAACGAGGTCATATCTGTACCAAAAAAAATTTTTTTAAATTCATGATGAGTGCCTATGGTCCCAGCTGAGGCTGAGATGGAAGACTGCCTGAGTCCAGGAGGTAGAAGCTGTGGTGAGCTGTGGTGCCA
>NW_007246726.1:26853-41126 GCF_000164805.1 Carlito syrichta | reverse complement strand
AAAAAAAAAAGCCTCTGAGCAGCCTTTAACATGATACCATGATCCCATGTGAGCGATGACTACATGTGTTCCTCCTTTTACTGCCTCTTTTGCATCCAGATGGGAAGATCCTTCTTTTCTGGCTTTTCCAGAGGGGGGAAAAATCAGATAGGGGAATCTTGGCAGAACCAAGGCAGGGTAGATTGTATTAGCCTTGATAATGGTAATAGTAACCGGTGATACTGAGCCTGAAATAATTTAAATAATTAACAGGGACTTATCAGTGCTAAGTTCACTGACCATTGGGATTTCTCCTCTTCCTTTTTTGGTCTCATAGTCTTCTGTAAAATGAAGGAATTATAATTGTTGATCTTCAAGATTCCTTCTAATTCTGACCCATTAACAATCCCTTGACTCTTAGGAGATTCCTGCTGGTAAATGCCATTACTGTCCTCCATACTGCTTCTGAGTTAGCTTAGGTAAGGATCCTTACATACACAATGACTTACATTATGAGGCTTCTAAACTGACTTGTGGACCATGGTGGCTGCAACTTCACCCAAATCCTCACTCTGTAATGTGCAGATATCAAAATATTTTAAACTCAGTTATTTCTTGTTAAACCCAACTGTTGGAGCTCCGCATCTCATAAATATAATCCCATTTCCCTCCTTCTCAATTACTTCTCCCTCCCGTATCCATTCATTCATCCCATACATATTACTGAGTGCCTACTATATTCCAATATTGTTCTAGATGAAGCAGGTAGACCTCTGTACAAAACAAGGTACTTGCTTTTATAGGACTTATTTGGAGGAGGTAGAAGGGGAGACAGAAGAAGTTAGATCCAGCCTAAGTTACCGTAACAAATAAGTCTTTAAAAACAGTGGCTTAGCCGGGCTTGGTGGCTCAGCCTGTAATCCCGCGCCTTTGGGAGGCTGAGGTGAATGGATTGCCTGAGCCTGCGGGTTCGAGACCCGCCTGGGCAGTGAGACCTCATCTCTACAGTAAATCAAAAAATCAGCCGGGCGTGGTAGCACATGCCTGTAGTTCCGGCTACTCGGAAGGCTGAGGCGGAAGGATTGCCGGAGCCCAGCAGGTCGAGGCTGCGGTAGCTGGGAGCGGCCACTGCACTCCGGTCTGGGCAACAGAGTGAGACTCCAACTCAAAAACAAACAAACAAACAAACAAAAAACAGTGGCTTAAATAAGATACAAGTTTATGTGTTATGTAACCATCCAGGGCTAACAGAGCAGATCCGCCATCCTCATCACATGACCACCATCCTCTTCACATGACTCCTGTGATGTCCAAGGTAGCTTCCCCCATTTCTGCCATCGCATCTGCCCCTCAGCCAGTAGAAAGGGTGAAAGGGCAATCGTGGTACATACTATTCCTTTATAGGACACAAACTAAAAGTGACACATATAACTTCCATTCATATCTCATTGGCCCAGAATGTTGGAAAAACCCAGAGGCAAGAGAAGCTGTAAATTAGTCTTGTAATTGAAAAGCCACACGCCCAGAAGGCAAGGACATAAAGTAAGCAGAGAAGAATAGTTCTTATGAATATCAGTCTGATTCAGAAATAAACAAACAAGTAATTAAACACACTAGTATTAAGATGGTATATGGAGGTAAATTAAGAAAGTTATAGGGATAAAGAGTACGAAGAAGTGAGGGGAGGGAGGGGAGGTGGGCTTGTTATCTTATATATGATGCTCAGGGAAGGCCTTAATGATAAGTTGTTAAGGTACATTCTGAGCAGTAATCTACAAGAAAAGAAGAAGCCAGTCATGCAAATGTCTGGGGAAGAGCCTTTTGAGAAGAAGAAATAGCAAGTGCAAAGGTCCTGAGACAGGAGGGCCTTGGTGTATTCGAGGAGCAAGGAGAAAAGTATAATGAAATGGAGCAAACAAGAGGGAAAGTGGTCAGAGATGAGGCTGGAGAGGTAGATGTGGACCTTCACTCTGACACTTTTACTGTCTGATCCAAAAATTTGGCTTCTGCTCCTCGCAGCCAGTCAAGACAAGAGGCAGAAACTGGGAGAAATGGGTTTTTAATCTGATGTACCACGGAATCAGAGAGTTGAGTCGGTATATTCACTCCAAAAAACTTACTTCTCAATAGTACAACTTACTCAGAATGAATACTCCATAGTCCCTTGCTAAATTAACAAAGTCCCAAAGCTAAATTAACAAAAGCATGCATCAAGATCTCCTAATCCCTTCACCAACCCCCCCAAGATTGAATTAGCAAGGTCTATGGCAGTTTCCACATGACCCAAGGTCCAATCATGCTAATAGTTCCTTGAATGGGAAGAGGATAGAAAATTACAACAAAGAAGCTACCTTGGTACATTTAGATAAACTTCGAATCAAACATGAGAGATATAAGAAACCCCCATTACCAGAGCCTTGGCCTGAAACAAAACCATTGAAGGGTTTTTAGTGGGGGGGGGGGTGTGTGAGAATGATATAATCTGACATATGCTTCAAAAAATTTAGCCTCTTTGTGGAAAATACAGAGAGAAAAGGCAGAAGCAAGGAGACCACTTGGCCATTGCAAATATCCAGGCGATATGGTGGTGGTTTGGAGCAGGGAAATAGCAGCGGAAGTGGTGAGATATGTTAGATAATGAACATTTTTTGAGCTAAGAGAACTTTCAGATAAATTGCAGTTGGGGTGATTAAGATAAGGCCTATTCACTCACTACTCTGATAGACATACCCAAAGAAAAGATAATTAATATCAAGAAACCAAATTTCCCTCAAGCTAGGAGCATTGTAAACAAAGCTCCAACAGTTCTGAGATGCTGAAAGCCAAGTATGATGTGACTAAAATTGCTTTGCACTCTGCAGGTAGGAGGGTGGGATAGTCATAGTTGTTCAATATAATGACATAAAATAATCATCTATGTGAAATTTTAAAAATTTCTAAAGAGATATATTAAAGTTAAAAAAAAGTTTCAATGTGGATGAGGGGTGAAGAATTAACAACCTCTAATCACAGAATAAGTCTAGATTGATGGAGAATTCCATCTACCCAAATCAGATAATTAAGAAGTTGAAAGAGGTTACTGTGAAAAATGGGTATAACTAAAACTAAAGCAGTCCCAGAAAATTCTTGATATACTGGTCACAAAGACAATTCCAGTTGAACTTCATGGACTTGGGGAGGTGAGCACTTTAGTATCTCCATCACTTCGCACAGTACCAAGAACCATGTAAGTTCTCTTCTGGAGCTTTCCTAAACTCTCAACTCATGTAATGTTTCCTTTTGAATCCTTTTTTGGGGATTACATTTCTTGCTTGAATTGTAATTTTCTTTGTGCTAGTATAATCCCCTCTCTTAGATGAATGTGTAACTTTTTATCCTCTATTTTACTACTTTGTTCGTGTTATGTGTTCAATATATATTTGACAATACATAAGGAAGAAACAGTCTTCTTTTACTTTTGAAAAGTTTGTTGATGTTGAATTGTGGAACTCAGAAGAGTTTTATCAAGTTTTCCACTTTTGCCAAGTCATATTATCTGCTAGAGTTAAGCTATAGTTTACCAAATGACAGGAAAAAAACTCTACCAATATCTAGTAATTCTCAAAAACAATCTTGTTCTTTCCTTGTTAAACACTGACATTATTTGATAACTTACTTTATCTCACAAAGAAATTATATACTTATTTTTCATGTTTTTCTGTGCTTGCATTATAGCTGTCTAAATTCAGTTGTATTAAGATTGGCTTTTAGATCAACTGTAGGAATTGCATTGTTTTAAAATAAACTATCTAAAAATCATAACAGAAAATTAAACTGTCATCTTTTATCATCATCTTTGTAGGTTTCTACACATACCACAATTCATTCACCAGTCCTTGAAAAGATAACATAACCAATCTCAATGATACTTGACCATATCCAGGCCCCTTATACGAATACCAGACACCTTTTTTTATTTTCTGGAATGTACTTCTTTCCTCATACTTGTTCAAAACATGGGAAAAGCAGAATTCCCCAGCACTTTAATCCAGGGTGAAAAAGTTCCCCTCTAATCTCATCATTTTGGCTCCAAAGACACATTGGCTGAAGGAACACTGCCACATGTAGGATTTTTGAATCTCAAGCAGTTTAAATTGGGTAATTATTAAGGGCAATTAAAAGAGTGTCCCAGGTTAAAGGAGCAAGAACAAATTAGGAAAAAAGTGGGGAAAAATATAGGAGTACTTAAACCTACCATGCTTAAGTCAATTTTCTAGTGACTGGGCAGTCAACAAACTTTCATTGAAAAGCTATTTTATAGTAGATATTATGATAGCCTTTGTGGAATACCAAAGAAGTTTATGTCTCTAGTAAAAGATAAACAACAACAACAACAAAATGTAAAAACACAAAAAATTGAAGAACAAGACAACAGTTCACAAGGTTACACAACTGTTAATTGTGCAAGGAACACGGCTATAAACGAGAGAATGACTTCCCTGAGAATTACAATGAGATGAAAAGGTTTCTTGAGTGAGATTTGAGCAAGAATTGAAAGACCTGGCAGATAGGCTTTGAGACTACAGGACTAAAAGATTGGGTACTAACACTCAGGGGAACAGTAAGACAAAAGATAAACGTAGGAGGATGGGGGAGAATAAGTCATTGAAGAAGGCAAGTTTTGGCCAGACATAAAAGGTCTTTTAGTTTCAGGGTGAGGAGGTTGAAGTTAATCCTTTAGTCAATGGATAATGAATGGTAGCTTTTGAGTAGTCAAGTCAGTTGTCGATGCTTTAACAGTTTAGGAGACCCTGAGACATGGTTCCTAGTCCTCTGGAAAAAAGGGAACTCCTTACTGCAGACCCTGGAGCTAGGAGATTGGATAGACTCTCTGATGGCTTAACTGGGTAGAAAACTGAACACTTTGGCCTTCTCACTTATTGAATAACTTTTCCCACCATAAAATGTGCTGCATATGATTTCTTTCAGTAGGAATTTTAGATTCTCAATTACCTTTCTCTGGACTCTTGTCTGGTGGTCACCAGAAAAAGACCAGGGAAAGATACTCACCTAGAAATCCTAATTTTCCAGTGGGAAAAAAAGGAAATAAATACACTATATTTTATGCAACTTCTAATTGGGTGTAAATTTTGACTCTGACATTATGAAATTAATACAATTAATTTTAAACAAAGTTGCCATGCAAATTCCCCAAGATTTATCGAGAATGGCTTGTCAAGTGAATTATAAACCAAGATTTTCCTATTGCCCAAGGATATATCTTATTTGATAAAAATACCCGCTAGCTTGTGTCATAATGAGCCTGGAGTTATACAAGTTTTGAACTGAGAGATCTGCAGAAATTCATCCCATATATTAACTGTCGTTTTTGTATACCCTCTTCACTCATCCTAAAATTATTGCCTTTCCCAGAACATATGTAACACACCTATCCACAGGTGATTGTCATTTGGCATCCGAACACACAGGCAACAAATACCTCAGAAACCTACTAAAACACACCCACACGCACCCTGAGAATGCTAAAACCACCTTTCCAGGTCCCACTTCCAACCTAACTTAATAAGGAAACTTCAAAAGAGGCACCTGCAGTGATTCTTATCATCAGTAAAGTTTGTTAAAGAACCAAAACAATGTTCTTGCCTTGCAGGAGATAGTTTTCTTGCAGGGAAGGACCTGTAAACATTCTGTGAAGTGCTCAGCTTTTACCAAGTAAAGAGCAATAACATGGGATAGGTAAGGGTTGGCTGAAATGAGGGTTAGGGTTGTTGAGCCCCGAGTCTCTCAATCTTATGGATCGACATCAGGGGGCAGACAACTCTGTCCCCCAAGACTGCCCTGTGCCATAACAAAATGCTTACCAGCATTCCTAACTTCTACCCATTATCATGACAACCAAAAATATCTCCAGGCATTGCCGAATATCCTACGGGGAGAGTGGTCAAATTATCTCCCTAATTGAAACCACTGGGCTAGAAGTTAGGGGAAGATGGCTAGGTCAGGATTTACAGATAGACAAACGGATGAAAAGCACATAGCTATAGGATGCCTGCCGGAGTGAGGTAATATTCTGCACATTAGAAAAATGAACCTCATCTTCTTCAGCCATCGACAAACAGGTGAGGTGGTAGGGCACCCTTCTTCCCCCCAAAACCCTAAAGATGAGCAAACCCACTTGCGTTTCTCAGACTAGGATAGGGACAATTAAAGACTGACCATTTGCTAACACAACACTCACTACCAGGCAACACCAAACTAGGAGGCTCCCTACTCCCGAGACCAAATGCATTCGTGATCAGTCAAAACCCCTACCTAAACAAAAGCTAACAAGTGTTTACAGCTGTTTTCTCGGATGACGGAAGTGGCTCTGAAAAGAGCCTTTGGGGTAGTTGCTCGACTGCGTCGCTTGCGCACCTTTACTTCGAGCTGGTGTACTTGGTGACCGCCTTGGTGCCCTCGGACACAGCGTGCTTGGCCAGCTCTCCCGGAAGCAGCAGGCGCACGGCCGTCTGAATCTCCCTGGAGGTGATGGTCGAGCGCTTGTTGTAATGCGCCAGGCGGGACGCCTCGCCGGCGATGCGCTCGAAGATGTCGTTGACGAAGGAGTTCATGATGCCCATGGCCTTGGACGAGATGCCGGTGTCGGGGTGGACCTGCTTCAGCACCTTATACACGTAAACAGAATAGCTCTCCTTGCGGCTGCGCTTGCGCTTCTTGCCATCTTTCTTCTGTACCTTCGTCACAGCCTTTTTAGAACCCTTCTTGGGGGCAGGAGCAGATTTTGCTGGATCCGGCATTTTCCGCAGAAGAAGCAACACACGCCGAAAGAAGCAATTCCCGACTACAGCAGAACGGGCTGGTTACGCGATACTTATAGAGCTTGTATGCAAATGAAGACTCACACAGTGCTGCGTTTTTATTGGTTAACTTACAATAAATCGTCATTGATGGGTGGAGTCTATGTAAATAATAGATTCTGGTTGTGCCTTCTTAGTGGTCATTAGAGCAAAAGTCTTGTTAGCCAATCAAAATGCTTCGATTCACACTAACAGCAAATTACGTAAAGCGATAGTTTCAAGTGCTTGGGGACTTCCTGCCTTTGTTGATTTTCATTCAATTGTATCTTTGTATGCAAAAGATCTTAAGCGCTAGCTACTTTTCCCGTTTTTGAATCATTTTACTTTTTCCCCCTCGTTTCTTGGAACAAGACTGAGCCCACCGCCAGGTATTCACTTCCTTAAATTATTCTGGTTTGTGCGTCGCCTGTATTTTGCGGCGAGGAAAATACAGAACTATAAACTAGGCTTATATAACCTATAAAACCGGGAAAAGGACTTTTACTTTGAAGAATCTCGCAGCTCGGCACAATGTCTCTTGCCCCCATGCAAAATTTTGTACGGGGAATTAGCTCTCTAGATCTAAACCAGCATATAAACCCGGGCCGGAACCAAAGCCCACGCGTCTGCTGTTTCCAGTTATCGCCGGTCAACCAAAGGTTGGGCATTCGGATTTCATAACTTCACCCCCCACAGCCAGTGTCCCTGATAATCCTCTACTGAGAACAAAGGTACGGCATAGTAGAGGCAGACTAGGTGGAAAGCTGACACAGCTGCTCTTGATGAAAACGTGAGTGGCTCTGAAAAGAGCCTTTGGATCGACTGCTCAAAAACGTACTTAGTTTAAGCCCGCTCCCCGCGGATGCGGCGGGCCAGCTGGATGTCCTTGGGCATGATGGTCACGCGCTTGGCGTGGATGGCGCACAGGTTGGTGTCTTCGAACAGCCCCACCAGGTAGGCCTCGCTGGCCTCCTGCAGCGCCATCACGGCCGAGCTCTGGAAGCGCAGGTCCGTCTTGAAGTCCTGCGCGATCTCGCGCACCAGCCGCTGGAACGGCAGCTTGCGGATCAGCAGCTCGGTGGACTTCTGGTAGCGCCGGATCTCGCGCAGGGCCACGGTGCCGGGCCGGTAGCGGTGCGGCTTCTTCACGCCGCCCGTGGCGGGCGCGCTCTTGCGGGCCGCCTTGGTGGCCAGCTGCTTCCTCGGGGCCTTGCCGCCGGTCGACTTGCGGGCGGTCTGCTTCGTACGCGCCATGGTATCTCACTGGTTGTAGTCAAAAAAAAAAGCCTTCGGCAGTCCTATTTATAGACAAAGCATCTTTTTGATTGGGCCTGAGTAGGTTAGGAATTTCCGGACTTCTAATGTCATTGGCTAAAACTCAATCCTATTCAATCCTATTTACTGCGGCAGAAGATTGTTCTGCGAATCGTTCCCTTATTCCTCCTCCTTTTCTCCTCTATGCTATGATCTAATAGATCACAGAGTTTGGATCTTTCCTTTAAGTTGATGTAGCTTTTATAAATGGATAAGGTGTTTTTGCATGGTTTAACAGGTTTTTCTGAATACAAGCCTATGAGCTAGGTTTCAGGCAAATGTTTAAAGTCACCATTTACTGTAACTCTATCATAGGTAACATTTATTTTGCGTCTGGCACCATACTCTGCACATTATATGCATTATAATGTAATTGAAGCTTAACCAATATGTAGCTGTAGAAATAAAAAATTTAGCTTATTTACTTGACATCAAAGCGCAGCCAAAGCCATTTTCGTCTGTAGTGTGCTGACCAAACCAACCTGATATTAGAGTCTCTGCCTTGTTTTTAGCCATCCCTCCTGGAATGCGGTTCCCTCTTCTTCACCCCCACATCAATGGCCAGTTAAATCCTGCAGATGACCTGCTTCTAAATCAATGAAGGATAACACCAGAAATATTAATTTCTCCTTTACAATGTATAACAGTTTGTAAATACTCAAGTACTTAACAGCAAGATTACAAATCAGTTTCAAAGCAAATAAATTATTCATCTATTACTGAGTTGCTAACATTTTCTTTATTAGAGACAATATTTTCGAATGCTTAAAACTTAATATTTTTCTTATTCTTTTCAAAGAGAGTAAGGATCCTTTGCTTTTTAGTTATTTTAGATTGTTTTGAAGTATGTACTGTTCAGAAAAGTGCATGTCATAAGACAATGTTATATAAATGTTACTGGTACTTAAACGTTAACAATGAAACTTTTACTCATATACCTATTTTATTGAAAATAATTGCATAATAACCTTATAAAAACTCATACCTGAGAACAAAAGCAGGCCCAAGGAGTTTAAAACTTATTTTGATGATGTCATTGTGAATCATTATGTTCCTACTGAAGTCAAAGTAAAATAAAAGGGATTTTAAGGGGATTTCCTGAACAATGATTTTAGTAAAGGAGCCCTAGGCAGTCCTGTTTATAGACATAGCCTCATTCATGGACTCTTGTCCATTTTATTAATATCATCGAGAGTCTCGCAGGCAGAAGCAGCCTTCTCTAGACAGACAAAATATCATACAAAAGGGTTAGGTTGTGGTGGCCCATGCCTGTAATCCCAACACGTGTTTTTGGAGATTGAGGCAGGAGGATCCTTTGAGGCCAGGAGTTCAAGACCAGTCTGGGCAATATAGTGAGACCTTGTCTCTACAAAATAAATTAAAAAATGAAATGTTATACAAAAGCACAACTGATGTGAACAAATGTTATTACTTTCTGTGGTGGTTTTTATAATAACTTCTTACCTATAGAAAGCACCACTCAATGTTTAAAAGTTCTTCTACATACACTATACAAGTATTATTTAATCCCTCCTCTGTGAAATAGATGTTAATTTTCTCCTTTACAGATACGAACACTGAGTCTCAGAAAAATCATGGTTTGTCCTGGATAAATAACAGAGCTTGCATAATATTCTGAAGCAAAAGAATGAAATTATAATGATGAAATGTCCTGTTTCATCTTAGGGGCTTAGGGGGTACATTTTAAAGCACAGAAGCATTTTTGCAACATGCAATCAAACCATCCAGTTTTTCTCAAACTTTTTTACAGAACTATTCCTATCAGAAGGGGAAACAACCTCATGGAATCTATCTGGATGGCAGCCTAAGGTAGCCCACACAGATGTCACATTTCTTTGTAATAGTCTTCCTTTATGATGTGTGCATTCTTGACCGTAAGTATGGATGTGTTCAGTTAAATATGAAAAAAATCCTCAAACTCTTTATTAAAACAGTATAGAATTTATGCACCATGGAATTTATTTTACTTTTATAATAGAGGATTAGAAAACAGTCCAAGGGTCTTCCCTGGCTTAATTTAAAAAAAAAACAAAAAACCTTATAATAATTTCTACATTTCAGAAAGCACAAACATCTATTTAATTATTAATTCCTGGGTAACAAATTAAATATGACAATCAAAACTGTGAACTTTTAAAGGCTATAGGTAACATTTCTCAGACTATAAGTCTGATGTGCAGTTGTCTTAGAAGTCACCTTTCATAATTAAAATCCATATTAGTTCAATTTCACTTAGTCCCAGCATCGGACAGTAGAGTGATATTCCTGTAAGTTCTTAATCCACCACTTTATCAGAAGCAGATTTATGATGCAGAAGAACTTCTGACTTTCTGCAGCTGTGTTTCACCAAAAATTATAAGCTGCCTGCAGTTTGAAGACTGAGAACTGGAATTTCCAGGAAAATAGGCATGAGAAGTTTAAAACTTACTACACAGGAAATAAGGAGGCAAAAGAAAAATTTGATAAGTGAATTATTAGGCAAGTAATATGTTGTATGTACATGTATTTATTTTTAATACAAAAGTAATAGACTAAGTTAAAATAGAAATTCCAGGAAGGCAGTTTGTTTTTAGTTTGTTGTTGTTGTTTCACTTATGCCAGGATTATAAGTGTCCCAAGCTGAGGCCCTGTGCCTGATATGATTTCATTTAGAATGGTCTGCAGCCTTAGATCAAGCTGAAAGCCATAGAATTTTGAGTTTTTCCTTACCCCATACTAAGATAAACTCACTACTTCAGTATGCTGCTCATTGGATAAAATCTTACAGCCTTCTTTCTACAGGTCCTTAACACTTATTACTTGTATTGTACAGCTTAAAATGTATACAATTTCTGACTTTATTATAGAAGATATTCCACTGGAACATACTAGGATCAAGTAGTATGTTACACACAGAATTTTAAAGCTATACAAGTATATTTTTAGTCCAGTAATCACTCTCATGAGATTTAATTTACATATTGCAGAAATTTTATATTTTTATAAAATTTTATATTTTAATAAAATTTCTATATATTTTTATATTTTTTTAACATCACAGGTTCCCAGTTGGAACTGACCCCTGTAACAAAAGACAGACCAACAAGAAAAAAACAAACAGAAATTTATTAACATGTATATTACAAGTGTACATGGGCAACACCCAGGGAATGAGTAGTTCTCGAAGAGGTGGCCTTGAATTATAGCTTATATAACATCTTCTACAAAGAAGAGTGAATTTTTTTAAAAAGTGACAAGACAGGAAAACAACTTTGAGTCTCTAGGGGCAGCAACTTGGCAAAAGGCAAATAAATAGCAGATCTATTTAGCTAGTTAGCAAACTTTATTTATGTTTCTCTAGTACCAACTCCCAGGGGAGGTGGGGAGAGGGGGGGGGGGGTCTAAACTTTTAGAGGGAAGAGGGAAAGCTTGCCCTTGGATTTAATCTGTAAAGCATTCAGCTGCCAAAGCACTATATTTTGGGGGAATTTTTTCTGGTCCCCATCAAATGTAAACATTCAAAACATACCTAATTTTATAATTGTTTTAAGTCTAAAAAAACGGACTGCTGAAAAACTTGACATGTGAAAGACTCTGTAAATTGTAGTGTGTTCAGAATCCATAGAGTGCTTAGTGTGGCTAGAGTGGGTAGGATGGATATATGACTGGTAGACAAGCCTGGAAAGGAGGCGAGGACCAAACTGAATGAGCTTAACTGAATTGTCAAACAGCCTTCCTTATTAGGTTGTGAAACACCAGTTTTGAAGCAAAGTAACTCTGACCTGATGGAAAATCAAAGAGAAGGAATTCTGATCGTTACCTAGAGTAGTTCAGCTGAAATATGCTAAGATTTAACAGGGAGTGCAGGGCAGATGCCAACTCTCTATGAAACTGTTGAAATCAACTGACTCCTGCCAACAACGAGCAGTGGCTGCCTATTCTTCCCCAGCACAACTTATCAGCTTGATTGTGGACAGTTGTGCTAAATTAGTACCTGCTTAAGCACTATGCTAATTGGGAGATTCTCACATTGTTCTAAAAGACTTTTCCCCAAACTTCTCTGGAAAGAATTGCCAATACTTTTGTTTTAGGTGGAAAACTTGTTTAGAAGCTCAATGAATGCCCACTGCCTCTTCAAAAAGTAACCATCTTAATTCCACCAGTTAGATTCAATCTCCCACCAGTCCCCATGAGTGTCACACCTTACCGCAAATATCTCAGCTAGTGATTCACACCTGAGTGTGAAGTGCTTTCTCTTGGAATAACTTTTACTTGCAACAGGGAAAGGGAGAATTTATTTTGGAGCCAATTTTAAGTAATGGGTGATTAGGCCCCTCAGAGGATGAAAAGTATTCAAACTATAGGAGAGAAAAAAAATCTTTTCCCTCTACCCTTCTAGGTTCCTCTAGCTGGGGCCTTACTATTTAGACTGACACAAGATTAACAAGAGAAAAACAAACAAGTTTATTAATATGTGCATCAAGCATATACAAAGGAGTGGTTAGAATTTAGGGTGTATATTCCTAACTTAGTAGTGGAAAGGGAGGGGGAAGAAAGGACACTTAGGGAACAACAAATGCCTTTTTGGAAAGATAAATGAGCCCTTAGGAGAATAGAATATGATAGTCTTATGACAACATCTGTCTGGGTGTGGTGTCAATTGTTCATCTCTGAGAAGATTAGAGTTGCTACTAGTCTTGGAGATTTATGACAATTGAGTTAAAATATTTAGGTTTTTTTGGGAGGCTCTGCTTTTGGACAGATAAGGGATTTTAGACACTCAAATACCTTCAGCTCAAAATAATTAAGCCAAATGTGGCATATTTGAGGGCAGCATATACTGATCCCCTTCAAAAGAGAAGTACAGACACTGTATCTTTGATTCTGCCTACAGTCTTGTGTACTCAGGCTCAGAAAGCATTACTTCTGTCAGCCTTAGCTTGTGGTTGTTTTACCACGTTGCAATTTGGTTATGTCTTTTGTAGTAATGTTTAAAAGCAGGCAGATGCAGCTCCATTTTACAAAGTAGTATGATTTTATATACTGGACACTGAACTACGTGTCAGTTTAGAAAAGGATAAACAAAAATCACTGGTAGTAAGGAGCATACAGTCAAGAGGGCGAAGTGATAAGATGCAAAGAGATGTAAAATAATGTGATAGATTCTGCAAGAGTTGCTAAAGGGTCAGCAAAGTGTTAAGTGTGTTTCTCTGCCCCAAAGCAACCAAGGGAGAGGAAGATACCTATTGTGAATTCTAGGGTGTTGGTTTAAGCCTGTAGATGCTGTGATGCCTAGTGACACCATTCAAAGAGCAGATAAGAGAAACTGCTTTAATGAGGGGAGGAGGAAGAGAAGTAATCCCTTCATTGCCCATGAGTCACACCTTGGAGATTTTAAGTTTAAACATTCGGGTTTGGGGAGATTTTATGCTTTGAGTTTAAAATAATTAAAGAAACTGCCAGGTGAATCTACATGTCCAGAGGCTAGAAGTCTGAATATAGATTTAGGATTCATCAGGATATAGAAAGTAGAGCCAAGGGAGAAGCGGAAAAGGGCACATTAAGATTTTTTTTTAAAAATGATAAAACATTTCTCAAAAAACTCACGATGTTTTCTGATGCGGAAATCAGAGCATCTTCTCGTGAATTCTACCACAGAGGTCCCTGATAAAGTAATGCACATACTAAAACCAGAGACCCAATCAATTTTATAGAACAGTTTCTGGTAATGGCTTTCAGTAATGGAGCAGACAGTGCTCTTACAAAATCCAACTTAGCAAACTTTGCTAAACTCCAGGTGGGGCCTCAACAGGACAGTTTGGACATTAAATTCTGGCTGAAAACAAGGGTCTATTTAAAGGATCTGTAGAAACAGATATCCCTCAGTATGCAGTGCGCCTTCTGTTTCCGCGCCTTCTGCATGCGCGGATTCAACCAACAAATCGAAAACATTTTTTTTTTTTTTTTGAGTTGGGGTCTCACTCTGTCGCCCAGACTGGAGTGCAGTGGCCGCTCGCGGCCACCGCAGCCTCGACTTGCTGGGCTCCGGCGATCCTTCCGCCTCAGCCTTCCGAGTAGCTGGAATTACAGGCATGCGCTACCACACCCGGCTGATTTTTTTGATTTATTGTAGAGATGAGGTCT
>NW_007246726.1:0-26773 GCF_000164805.1 Carlito syrichta | reverse complement strand
AATCCACTCACCTCAGCCTCCCAAAGGCGCGGGATTACAGGCTGCGCCACCGAGCCCGGCTAACATTTTTTCTTTTAAAAACACACAAAACCCAGCAGTACAACAAAAAGCACAAATTTAAAAATACAGTTTAGCAATTACTGACATAGCATTGAAAAATATTAGGTGTTGTAAGTAGTCTAGAGATGATTTAAACTATACGGGAAGATGTAAATTGTATGCAAACACGGCTCCATTTTCTGTGAGGGAGGTGAGCGTCTCGAGTTTTGATATCCGCGGGAGTCCCGCAACCAATACTCAAGACACCAAGGGAGGACTGTGGTTTCTCTCAGCACAGCTCTGACAGTGTATTAAGATTCACTGACCTCCATGAAAGGACTTGGCAGTCTGAGACCAATTTTCCTAGGATCTGACTTCTCCTGGGTGAGCTGAAACATGGCGGCTCGGTCCAACAAATTAGAGGCTAGACTAAGGAATTGTGGCGAACTTTCCTCCCTTCCCCCTCCGCACACGTAGCCCAAGTGCCGCTGCCTTGGAGATGCCTCCCGAGCTTCAGCCCCATTCTCGGAACCGCTTTTCCTGCCGTTTTCTGTCACCACGGTTCGGAGTCCTCTCGGCGGGATTAGATCCGGCGCTGACGCTCTTTCCTCCCCCACCTCTGGCCTCCATTTACTCTCCTCTGGCTTCCACCAGAGAGAGACCTTTCCCGTCGGCCTCGTTTTAGTGCCTTCGGGAGTTCCCAGACGCAGGGCGAACGGGCGAGAACCACTGCAGAATACGAAAGCTCCGGGCTGGGATCTGAATTCTCTCGGGGACTATGGCACATCGACCTCTTAAAGGAGAGAGGGGAGGGGGCAAAAAAGCTAAGAGAAACGTGAGGGTAGAGGAAAGAGAAATGACGCAATGTATGGGGGGCGGGGATAATTTAGAATGCTTCCCGCCGGCGCGCTCGCGGTCTTCAATCTGGTCCGATGCTCTTGTATATTAGGAGGAAGCCGCTCTCACTGGGTCACAGGCTGTCTTTGGAGGTTGCAGCGGTCATGTCCGGCCGAGGGAAGGGCGGAAAAGGCTTAGGCAAAGGTGGTGCGAAGCGCCACCGTAAAGTCTTGAGAGACAATATCCAGGGCATCACCAAGCCTGCGATTCGGCGTCTTGCTCGGCGTGGAGGTGTAAAGCGGATCTCTGGTCTCATCTACGAGGAAACCCGCGGTGTGTTAAAGGTGTTTCTGGAGAACGTCATCCGGGACGCGGTCACCTACACAGAGCACGCCAAGCGCAAGACAGTCACCGCCATGGACGTGGTGTACGCGCTCAAACGCCAGGGGCGCACCCTGTACGGCTTCGGGGGCTAGGCTGCTACTTCAGCTCTGCGTGTTTCAATCCCAAAGGCCCTTTTTAGGGCCAACCATGTGGTCGTCAGAGGAGCTGGGCACTTGGCCGAAAAGTGCCCAAGTGTAACGGTGAACTTGGGAGGTAATCTTAAACTTGTTATTGGGGCTACAGTCGGTTCCGAAAACGTACCGCGGGGCCAGCGACGCCTGTTTTCCGAAGGCCCTAAAGACTCAAGGGTGACCTTTCGCTTGTATGTCTGAGTTGTTGCCGTTTAGTGGCTAGAAAGGTTGGCGTGCTCTAAGTTTAACCACCACACCGGTTTGCTTTTGTGTAGGACTGGCTTATTTGGAAGAGCGCACAAACATTTGCGATCGCTGGAACAGGCTCTGCGTAGAAAAACTAGCGGTTTATGCCAAGGTCAAGTTGTAATTTCTTTGTATCTACCCAGGCAAAACTGTTCCAACTGCTCTAGATTTAATCTAGAGATGCCGGTTCTCCATCTGATCTATTTGAATTTTGTCAGTTAACCTCTTCCGGTTTCATTTTCCAGGTCAGATGCATTAAGGGCTCGTTCCCATTGGATGGTGTTTTGTGACGTCTACTCTGTTCCCCTCTAATAAAGCTGTGTGACTTGCTAAATGAAATTTAGCAATCAGTCTTGTAACAGTTTCAAAATTTCTAGCAAGTTACCTGCCCAGCGCATGAGCAGTATCTTAAGTTAAAAAAAAAAGGCCCTGAGCTATAATGTCTTTCAGTTGTGGCATTGCAGGGATACAGATGCAGAGACATTTGAGTAATCCTTCAAAAAAAGTGAGCGTACAGAAGAAGGAAATCTTTAAGAAACAATCCAGATATGTGACTTTTACCTTGTAGTGCCTAGCCTATTGGAGTTTAGAATAAGAGACCCACAGGAACACACATATCTACAGAAAGTATAATTTAATTTTAGCAAGGCAAAAGCAAATTATTATGTAAGCATGACAAAGAATACAGAAAGCCATTCTCTACCACTTACTGCTTTGATTTGGATTGAAATGTGGATTCACACATCTAATGCTTAAGATTGACTATAGTTTTGCAGCTATTACATTTGCATGTACAATTTTTGGCATTCTAGGCTTATGATCTTATATGAAATTTGGCCATATATGTAAAAGAAGAAATTCTATGACAATTCCCCCAAAAATTCCCCCCAAAATTTATTTATGGGTCTTCACATGTGGCTGCTCTCACCAGCATCAAACACTAGAGGATGAACTAGATTTGAAACATGGTGCTCAGCAATAGAGATGCCAACAAAGCAAGGATGCAAGACTTGCCCTCCAGGAACTTACCATCAGAACCGGAAGGCAAATGCATCATACGTACATATATATATATATATAAATAAATAGCCAAATGTATAAGGCAGCACATATTCAGTGTAATGAGAAACGTAGACATTAGTTACGTTTTGGAGTCCTAATGCTCCAAAAGTCACTGGCTGCTGGGAAATTGAGGAGAGCTTGGTCATGAAGGTGGGCTTGTGTCTGGCTTTGAATAAAGAGCAGAGTGCCTGGCATTCTACTGAGATATATAGTATAGGGGTTGAGGAACGGACAGGGAAGAAGCAGCAAGAACATTTGTGAAAACATCCAGGTGAGAAATAAAAGACTCATGCTCAGCATGTTTCATTTTCCCTTTTAAATCTCACCTGCAGTTTATAGAATTTCTATTTCAAATACCACTGATTTTTTAAGTTTAAAGGCAATGCAGATGAATATGTTCCTCATTGAGACACTCTGAAGAAGGAGCTATCAAAAGTTTGGAGAGAAATCAAAGAATAAAGACAGAGAGTGGGGTGGAAAATATAGCCATTGTTTAAATTAGTGGCTTTCAAAGTATAGTCTCTAATCTAGCAGCATTGATCACCTAGGACAAAATCTTGGACCCACCCCGGACATATTGAATGAGACCTGGCAATTTGTGCTTTGACAAGCCCACAGGGTGATTCCGATACACATTAAGATTTAAGAACCACTGATCTAGGTAATAGCTTTTCTCTAAATAAAAAGGTAGTTAGAATCTGAATATATATGTTGCCCCAATTTGTTTACCATAATGCTAAATTTTATCTTCTTTGATGGAAAGGGAAGCAAGCAGATAAATTATCATACTATTATAGGAGAAAAAAAGTAAAGTGACCTTATTTCCTCAAAGCACTTGGGGCACACATAAAAGGTGTGAATAAAAAATGTAACCCTTTTGTTTTACTAATTATTACTGGTTTGTACTTTTAATAGACATTAATTTTGTAATCAATGGATATGTTTTCTTTTTTCTTCCTAAATTTATACATTGTTTTATACATCTTCTTTACTTTAATAGTAGCCCTTGCTCCCACCTTGTCAATTCCCCTAAATACTATTAAAATATGGCATGGCTGAATCCTCTGTTAGCTGCGTTCAGCCTCTAAATATTGCCAAATTACAGAATATACAGTTATATATCTTTTTTGCATTAGTAAATGTTCTTTTTTCTTAACCATCTGTAACAGTGAGGCGTATAATTTATTGTATCTCTTTGGTTTGCTAACAAAATAATTTTCTTCCATTCCGCTCCCTGAGTGACTCAGGTGCTCTCCATGAGCCAGCCCCTGGCTGCCATGTCTTTCCCTCCCTGGTGAATTTGGGAGTTCCAATAAAATAATTATAGAGTTCAGTCTGTGGGTCTGCTTCCATTACTATGATCACAGAGGCACTTGAGTATCCCACTGGCTAATAAAACTTCACTTGGGCCAGTTGGATATCTTATCTTCCCTTTCCAGGTTCCCCACTTCTCTGACTAGCAGTGTTATCTTCCCAGACACCCAGGATAGACGTTCCTAAGGCATCTCTCACTACATTCTCATTTTCTTCCTTTGAAACTTTTTACTCTGCACTTTATATTCTACCTATTAATGTACATATTATTTCTCCACTTGCACCAAAAGAATTGAACTCTCATTTATGCAAAATGTTGCTAGTATGTATAAATATGTATGGATATATAGATAATTATCAGGAAAAATGTTCACAAAAATTTAAGAATAATTTATAGCTGTTTACTTTTGTTAACTTCATTGAACATTTCTGATTTGTTTTAAAGTGTTGAAATAAGCATGATTATAATTTTCCCAAAAATAATCAGAAGCTAGACAGATAAATGATAGATAGATAGATAATCTGGATTTAAGGTACCATGGCAAATCCTAGTTTTGCCAAAGTTGAGCTTTCCCATCATTAGTGTTGCTGAGATTTCCTGTCTTTCTTACAGAAATATTTTAAGGATCAAATGAAAAGTTCTATGTGAAAGAAGATTGAAACTGTGAAGTGTCATAGAAACCAAAGATCATATATTTACTATTTACTGCCTGTTTAACCCAATCTGGTTCTGATCTGCTCTATAATCGCTGAGGATGGGAAGGATTGACTGTATCTAGAACTTAGAACACTGGAGACGGTGGGTCATCCTAAAGAATCAAATAGACTCCCTAGCTAATTTGACTGTTTTGACAATGTGTTAAATGTATTATTTAAGACTATTCAAATCCTCAGAACATGATGTTTCTTCAGTTTCAATAACTGATACACCATGATGCTCCTGAATTTTACTAAAATAGTTGTCTAAAATTTGCAAATCTCAAATAATCTGAAGATCTAATAAAGTATTTGTCTTATGTATTTAATAGAACCATAGACTATTAGTACTAGAAAGGACTCACAGATCATCTGGCTCAATTTCCTCATTATATCCTCCCCCCCATCAGATCTCTAAGTGATAAAAATGTTCCTCACAGGCCTATATCTTATGCCATTGCCAGTTGACAGACAGCTCTGACCCAATGTAGCCTAAAGTGAAGTCTTCACCAGCTCCTCCTTGTAGGCTACTTATTCCTGTGAAGGTGGCATCATTCTCCAGTCAATCAGGCAGGAAGACCTAGAGTCATCCCCTTTCTCCCCTTTCCCAACCCAGGTTCAGGCATCTTCTATGTGCAATAAAGTCAACAATTTCCCTCCCATCCATTGCTGTGACTGATTTCCTTTTTCTCACCTTCAGCACCTCTCATCTGCTGTTTATGTCTCTGTGATCTGAGACTAGACCTCCTGCCTCAGGTGCTGCTCGTTCCTCATTCTATTTGCACCCTCCACCCAGATTAACCTTCTTAATACACAGCTCTATGTTACTCACCTACTTTAGACACTACCTTCTACTGTTTTTCCTTTTTATTGTTCTTTTATCCTTTTTTCTTGGCCTTTTTTCATCCCTTTTTTTTTTTTTAAGTTTTCAAACAAGTTTATTTAGAAAGTAAATGAAAGAGAGAGGACCTTCACCTCCCCAAGGTAGGCGAAAGGGCCAAAGCTAAGAAAACATGGCCTGGCCAGCGCTTGACAAAACAATGGCCCATCCTGTTTAAGGTGTCTTTTTGTTTCTATGTATGATTGCAAAATATATTAATATATTTTAATTTAATTTATATAAATAGAATTGTTTTCAACCTCATTGCATTGATTATCATTGCATTGATTTCCCCCAGAACTATAGTTTAAGATCTGTCCTTGTTAGGTGTTGCTATAGTCTGAGTGGGTCTCCTTAAAATGTTTATATTGAAATTTAATCACAGGTTTGATATAGTATTAAGAGGTGGGCCCAGCCGGGCTCGGTGGCTCAGCCTGTAATCCCACGCCTTTGGGAGGCTGAGGTGAGTGGATTGCCTGAGCCCGCGGGTTCGAGACCCGCCTGGGCAGCGAGACCTCATCTCTACAATAAATCAAAAAATCAGCCAGTCGTGGTAGCGCGCGCCTGTAATTCCGGCTACTGTGAAGATTGAGAGGGAAGGATCGCCGGAGCCCAGCAGGTCGAGGCTGCGGTGGCCAGGAGCGGCCACTGCACTCCAGTCTGGGTGACAGAGTGAGACTCCAACTCAAAGAAAAAAAAAAAGAAGAGGTGGACCCTTTGGGAGATGATTAAGTTGTAAGGTAACTGCCCTCATTAATGGAATTAGTGACCTTATAAAAGAGGTTCAACGGACCCTTATACCATGTGAGGACCCACAGATGGTGCCATCTGTGAGGAACAGGTCCTCACCAGACACTGAATCTGCTGGTCTTGATCTTGACTTTCCAGCCTCCAGAAACACCTGGAGTAAATATCTTTGTTTATTAATTACTTAGTCTAAAGTATTTTGTGGTAGTACCCCACATGGACTGAGACAGATGTCCACTTAACCTCTTACTACTGCAGAGTACTCCATGAAGTGTATCTACCACATTGAATCTGTCGAGTCTCCCGGTAATGAATGCCCATATTGATTCCAATGTCACATCATTTTTTTTTTCATGTTCCCTGATATAGCTGTGTGAGAATTTCTTTTGAATAAATATTCAGGAACAGAATTGCTGGTTCCTATGATCTATGTATCCTTAATTAGCTTAAGAAGTACCAGGCAACTGGAACCCCTCTGAAAGTTCATTGAAAAAATCAACTCACAAAGGCAGATTAATTGGAGAGATGGCATATAAATTTATTTGATGTGTATACATGGGAGCCTTCAGACTGAAGACCCAAACCCCTGATGGGATGCAGAAGCTTTTATACCATCTTGAGGTGACAAAAAGAATGGGAACTTGGATCCTGGCAAAACTTGTTACAGGGATGGGGGAAGGGTGAAGAGAAGAGAATTTCTGTTGAGGGGCAATAAAGTACTACTAGGGAGAACTCAGCAGACTTAAACACACAATGGTCTGGGCAAAGTCTGTTTGGCCCACAGAGTGGATTATGGTTTGCAACAAAAGTCTGTCCAGGATTGTTGACAGACTTTAACCTTTTCCCCCGTGTTATGGGGATTATTATCCTGTGTTGGTTAATGAAATTCAAGGAAGTTACCAGAGATAGGTAAATTGTTTTTCTTCTTCTGTAGTTCTGGACTCATAGGCAGATGAGCAACTTCAGAGAACAACTTAATCCTATGCTTTGGCAGACACAGTTGGGAAGGGTGGGGGAGGAAGGTCAGGGAGACCTTGAGGCTTCTTCACTTCAACATGTCAAAAGATACCACATTTTGAGGTATCAGTTTCTGAGCCCCAAACTGCTCTTCAGAATGACTGCCCTAATCTACATCCCACCAGCAGGACACCAAGCATCTAAGCCCTCCATCCAACACTTGGCATTATTCAACTTTCCAATATTTGCTGGACTATCCAGTGTAAAGTGATACTCCATTATTGTTTTAATTTGCTTTTCTCTGGCTTCTCATCTTTATAAGCATCTCAGTATATGCATGTTAGATTTTGTGCTTCTTCCTCTATAGTCCACCTGTTCATATTTTTTCCCTACTCTGTTTACCGAGTAAAACCTACCCCCTCCCCGGTTTGGCATTCAAGATTCTAAATAAACTCACCTCAAAGCTTCCAATACTAAAACTTCATTTCTCATTACTAGCCTTGGCCCTCTTGTAGACTGGGCACCATCATAATTCTCCTTTTATTTTTTTGGTTCTTCTGCCTGGATTAGACTGCTTCATCTTCAGTTTTCCTACAGAAAGTGCTCCAGAATTGATCTTTGCCTCTGAACCCTGGATAATTCAGTATGCATCTTTCTTTGTCACCTGCCACAGCACTCCTTCCATGCATGTCTTCTCCTCAAAGGGCCCAGAGATCTGGTTTCTGTTCCTGCAAACTTGTATACCTGCCTCCAGATATGAAGAGATCCTGGGAGTCCTACTGAATACAATAGTAACAAGTTTTAATCTTTGTTCTTTGAAATTCTCTATTGCAAATGTTTGCATTTGCAGATTGTAATTCATTAGTAGGCAATGCAAATCCATTTAGATGGGAGCCAGCATCTTTTTATCATGAAATTGAATAAGATTGAAAATATCAATACCAAGTGAAAAAAAGTCATTTTGCACAACTTTCAATTTTAGATGTGTATGACTATATAGTACATAGTAACATAAAATGCCTATCTTACTACAGTTTGGAGTCAGCATAAATCAGAGCTGTACATATAAATTAATTCTATACCTGTATATGTGACTATTGCATGTATAGTTTTATTCTGAAATTAATGAATCTAATACAAAAAGAAAAAAACACAAGACTCAGGCTCAAGTGCTACCTCCAACATCTTCCAGATTTAGTTTACTTGTCTATCCAAGGTGGGAGGGGGCGTTCCTCTCCCAGGGTTATTCTGAAACAAAATGAAAGGAGGTGAGATAAGACAGCCATGAACCATCCGGGAATGTGGGTATTCTTATTGCCTGGATCACACAGTCCAGGTGATGATTTGTCTTATTCACTGATTCCTTTGTGTGTTGCTCTTTTTTCCAGATGATTGTAATTAGGACTTACATCAACTAATATTAATGTAATTAATAATGTAATTACATTAATATTAATATTAGATGCTATTAATACTGATTTATTACCATGTGAGGTTCTAAGCATTCTATGTGGACTATATTATCTCATTTCATCCTCACAGCAATCCTGAAGTGGGTACAATTATTATCCTGTTTTATATGTGAGGAAACAGATCCATGTCTTTTCTCTTTGAAGTCATTCTCTGCCTAAGGGTCAGGAGTCCTGGCCCTGCCCCCTAAGTGTCCTCAGGTCCCCATGTTTCTGTTTCCCCTCCCCTTTCTGCCCTCCTCTCCCTGCCTCTCGTTAAATGTACTTCACTTGCTGTTCTTGACCACATTCCAATTCCCTACCACACCCCAAAGAAATCCTGTCAGCAGGGCTGAATCTAATGTCTTTGGGGATACAAAAACAGACACTCCTCCCTAGATCATCAGACTGAGGGGGTCCAGATAGAGGGATAGCTCAATGAGCTCTTTGCTCAGTTACTATCACCACAAGTAGGCTAAGGAAGTGCAGCCATTCATGGGCAAGGGATACCTGGACTTCCCTGATACCCAACCCATAGGCAGTTTCCTGCTCCCTTGGTCTGGGACCTCCAAGGACCCTGGAAATTCTCCTGAGAGGCCCAGTCCTGCCCTGCTCTAGATCTGTAACTTCAAGGACTCAAAGAGCTGGGGCATTTTGTGCCCAGCTCCTTCATATAAAGCAAAGAGGAATGGTCATGTGAATTAGGTCCCTCCACAAGCATTTCTTGACCACTTATGGTGGACCAGGCACTTCATGGGTGCTGGTACCACAGAGTTGAACCCTCACCTTGATGAATATTGTCAGCTAATGCTGAGGGTAAGGAATGGGAAGGGATGTCAGGATAGGACAGAGTGAAGGCAAGGAGGAGGGCCCAAAGAGATGAGGGCAAAGAAGAGAAAGGAATGCTCATAGGGGTGAAGAATGAGCAACGGTTCTCAGGATTACAAAGAGGGGGAGGGCATTCTGGATAGAAGAAATGGAATGTGGGAAGATACTATTTAGGGATTACAGATGTCATTTGGGGCTAGAATATACTCATTTGGTTAGAAGAACAACTGAAACTGAGGTTCTGGAGAACACAAGGGACTAAAATTAACAACTATTTATAGAGAAGCGTGTGTGTGTGTGTGTGTGTGTGTGTGTGTCCTCTGCCACCCTTTCTGCCCTCTTCTCCCTACCTCTCGTTAAATGTACTTCACTTGCTGTTCTTGACCACATTCTAATTCCCTACCACACCCCAAAGAAATCCTGTCAGCAGGGCTGAATCTAATGTCTTTGGGGATACAAAAACAGACACTCCTCCCTAGATCATCAGACTGAGGGGAAGGACAAGGTCTTGCTCTGTGTGTGTGTGAGAGACAAGGTCTTGCTCTGTTGCCTACGCAGGAGTACAATGACACAATCATAGTTCACTGCAGCCTTGAACTCCTGAGCTCAGATAATCCCAACTTCCCAAGTAGCTGGGACTATTATAGGTGCAGGCCACCACCTCTGGCTATTTTTTTTTTTTTTTAAAGAAGCAGGGGCAAGCTATGTTGCCTAGGCTGGTCTCAAACTCCAGGGCTCAAGGAATCCTCCTGCCCCAACCTCCTGAGTCCCTAGGTACCAGGCATGATGAGCCACTGCACCTGGCTTGTACTAGGTACTTTATAGGAATTGTCACTTTTACTATTTTCAACAAAACTATAAGCAAGTTACTGTTGTCCCCATTTTACAAATAGGAAAAGTGAAGCCTATAGAGATTTACTTTCTGAATTTACATACCAGTGATGTGGACAAAGCCAGGATTCAAACTTGGGTTTATCTAACCCTGGAGTCCTTCCTAGTTATTAACTGCCATTGCTCTGAACTGCCATTCAAAGCAAGCTGAACTGGAAAGGTGGTGGAAAATTTTTAAGCATGAGAGTGATGGACTGAAAAAAATACATTTTAAAAAAGATACGTCTCATAGAGTGGAAACTTAGTGGCAGGACAGAAAGACTGGCCTGAATATTTAATCTGCTAAAGCAGAGCTGGTGAGGGCATCAGTTAAGGCAGGGGACAAGGATAGGTTGAGGAAAGGTGAAACAATTGAAAGTCAGAAGGTAGATTTGATGATATTTGGGACTCATGAGATTTGAACAAAGGACAAGAGGAAGGGACTTCTGACCAGAACAGATGGTGGGAATGAAAGTGTCTTTCAGTAAGATAGGAACATGGAGGGAAACAAATAGGTTTAGGAATGATGCATATAGTTTTGGAAACAGGCTGAATTTGAAATACCTATTATTCATCCAAAAGAAACTATTCGCTTGGCAGTTGGAAATATTAGTGTAGAGCTCAGGATACGGTCTCAGCAGAAGACACCAATTTGGAAGCACTTACCAGAGACAGAAATATGAACAACAGGGAACGGATGACCTCACTTGAGTTACAGGAAGAAAAGAAGACTGCCAAAGTCAGCATGGGAGAAACTGGGAATATTGATGGGGAAAAGGACATGAGACAAAGACAGGGACCTGAAGAAAGATAAGGATGACCAGGAGAGAATGTGAACCCAAAGGACAAGTCCTTTTCCAAGGAAGCAAAGTGGAGTCAACAAGGCCATATCTCTTACCATGAAGTTTCCCTCTATACACACATATACTGGTCCCCTACTACCCTAAGGCAGAATTAAATGTAAACAAAGAATGGTTTTCATTTTTTAGAAACCACAAGTTCAGGGCAGATTTATCCTGCATCCAAGCTAGCAGTATAGAAGCTAGTTATTAGAGGAAGAGTATTTCTTTACCTTCTCCTTAATTCTCCTCATCTTATAGTAGACAATGATTTAAGTACAGAAAATAATTAAATGTTAAAACTTACGTTTTAAACCGTTATCTTATATTGACGAATTCAGTTTATGCTGTTCTCTTAAACAAATATGTAGAAAGATTCCTTTGAGTAGGCCTTCACAGTGACTGGACCACAAAATGTTATACTGTTTCTGATTATCAAAAATGTCACTAAGCTGTTCTTTAAGATTCAGTTAGGGAAATTTCTTGGAGTTTAGAAATGCCCAGATTAGTGAGTTAAAGCAGTGTGATCTAGGGGACAGAGGACATAGAGATCTGACACCAGTGCCCTGAAGTTCGTCTCTTTTTCAGTCACTCTTCGGGTCTGAGAAGCTGGGTGCAAAGGTGGTGTCCCACCCAGCTCTGAAAGTCACTGCTTCTTTGAAGAGACTTTGTGCATACTTTGCACTGTGGGCCTAGGCCGGGGATGAAGGCCTGAGCAGAAACCCAGAGGCATGCTCTAGAAATTGCTGACCCTGGAGTGGACAACAGGAGAGGCCACAGTTCCTTCCATACACTGCTCTTCTCATTTGTTAACACATCTCAGGCAAGGCAAAATGGTAGCTTTACACAGCTAAATTTATTCAATGTCCCCTATAATTCTTACTAATTTCTGCAACGAATGCTTTTTTTTAACCTATCAACTGTGCTGAAAAAAAACCTGAAAATGTAAGTCCTGGCCTCTTCTAGGTGCAAACAAGTAATCCAGATTAAAAGGTGTCATCTAATACCAGAGTACAGCCATTTGTCTGAGACCCTGTAGAGTAAGTTCTCCAAAATCCTGCTTCAAGTCCCCACTCACTAAGAAGCCTTGTATTTGCCACCTCTCTAATGTTACAGGAATCACACCTAAGGGCTCCCTGTCTCTATTTCCTATGGTGGAGAACATCTAGCCAACAGAGGCCCGAATTCTGGGTTGGTGTACATATTTTCTTCCCAAGAACTTTAACTCAGGACCACCCATCTGCCCTGTCAATGTGTTAATGCTCCAAATACCTGCAACCAGAACTCCCAATCTTTCATGTAAGGAACTAGCTCGACACAGGTAGCAGCTGTTATTAAAGAGCAGAGTGCCTTCCCGAAATGGAAACCTAATTCCTTCTACGAAACTGGTCCAGGAAATGTTCTTTTAAGGCCACGTTAACAAGTAGGAACAACCTCCGACCTAGGGCTTTTGGCGTAGGAGCACAATGTAGGGTGGGTGGGGGTAGGTTACTATAGCCCTGGCGGAAGCCAACAGTCGCCTAAACAATATCCAACTGGCAGCAAAGGCTTAGGGAATCTCTTTTCACCGGTAAAAGCCCACGGAGACGGAGAAGATAATCCCCTCCCTAGTCAGTACTTGCCTGGGAAGGGCACGGCTCTGAAGAGAGCAGGGAGAAAGCGAACGCACACCCTTCGCTCGCGCAAAGGCCAGGGCGGGAGCGCGGTCGAATGCAAGTCCCGAGCGTCGGGCAGTGACTCTCGGCCTGCAGTCAGACTCCACCCCTCTTCCCACACCCAGGCAGTTGACTCTGGGCCGCAGTCCAGTACACCAAGCCCTGGAAAAGGCGGTCCGCAAGGTTGCGCCTGGAAACGGTGGGCACCGCTCGAGACCACAACCGTGCGCCCTGTCAGCGAGGAGGACCGCCAGGCCGGAAAGGACAACTGGCCGAACTCGAACTCTGCAAGGCTCCAGATGGGGCCGCAGAAGGGGAGTAGGTCTGACCCCCGGCCCCCACGGGGCATTATCCCACGCCCCGACCCCGGAAGACACGAGGGACGCAAGCGGCACAGCTCCCTCCGGGTGCTGCTGTGGGTGGCTCTGAAAAGAGCCTTTGGGGACGATGGAACCTCCAGCCGAGCGCGCACGCGCGCCTCCTAGGCCCGCTCCCCGCGGATGCGGCGGGCCAGCTGGATGTCCTTGGGCATGATGGTCACGCGCTTGGCGTGGATGGCGCACAGGTTGGTGTCTTCGAACAGCCCCACCAGGTAGGCCTCGCTGGCCTCCTGCAGCGCCATCACGGCCGAGCTCTGGAAGCGCAGGTCCGTCTTGAAGTCCTGCGCGATCTCGCGCACCAGCCGCTGGAACGGCAGCTTGCGGATCAGCAGCTCGGTGGACTTCTGGTAGCGCCGGATCTCGCGCAGGGCCACGGTGCCGGGCCGGTAGCGGTGCGGCTTCTTCACGCCGCCCGTGGCGGGCGCGCTCTTGCGGGCCGCCTTGGTGGCCAGCTGCTTCCTCGGGGCCTTGCCGCCGGTGGACTTGCGGGCGGTCTGCTTCGTACGCGCCATGGCGAGACAAGCACCGGTCTCACCGCGCAGCGGCAGGCAGGGAAACGAGACGCCGCTCCGCCGCCGCCGTCTTTATAGGCGCACTCTTTGCCCGATTGGGCGGAACAAAAGTTGAAAATCCCGCGCTGGCTGTCCATTGGCCGTGACGTCCCCCGTCCCGGCGCCACCGGTTGGCTCGGGCAAGAATCCCTTCCAGCCCCGCCCGTCCGCCTCACCGTCCACTTTCCAGTAGGCCAACTTTGCCAGCCTTGTTTTTCCCCATTCCTTCCGGGTGAGAAGTTTTCGGTCGCAGGCTCCCTTGCCAGTTGGGCCCCCTCCGCCCTTCGCTTGCCCACAACACGCTGCCCGCGATGCCCTCTTTCTGGGCTGTGCGACTCCCTCCCGCTCGTCCCCCAGCCCCAGCTGCCCTCTTGGTGGATCCTCCTCCGCCCGCCCTGTGCTTTTTGGGCGAGAGTGGCCCGCCCGCAGGCAGCAAGACTCCGCCTCCGAAACCGGCATCTCCGCCTCGAAGGCGCTCTAGAGACACGCACGTGCATACTATAGGCTGTGGCTGTGCCTCTACGTCTAGACTAAGCCATCTCAGGCAAGTCGCGGGCCAGCTCTGCTCCACTCCCGAAAACTGCCCGCTCCCCTGCCGCGGAGCGTGGTGGCGAGGACGTGCCCTAAGGGCTCATGGCCCCAGTGTCGGGCGGCAGCCCGAGGAACCCGCCGGGGAGGCGGCGCACTCGGCCCCTACAGCGCCGTTTGGGAGCGAGTCGACCGTGGCGTCCCCGAGGGGTTTCACTTTGCACCCCCCACCGACGCTGCGAGTGCCGACTTACGGCCCACCCAAGTAAAGGGACTTCCGCGCTCGGGCTCCGAGGGGAGAAGCCTCCGGCGGGGAGCAGGGAGCAAAGGGCTCCCCACCCACACCTCCCTCCCGTTACCACTGGGCTGCCTCCGGCCTCAGCACTTATCTACTCCTGAGAAGGAACGCTGGAGCCGAGGCGAGTAGTCCCCTCCTAACAGCTTAACAGCTCCTTTTATTGAGACGAGTGGGTGGCTCTGAAAAGAGCCTTTGTTTCGCAAGCGCCCCTGAGACACCGGGGTCAGGCTGGGCTAGGCTGGGCCTCCAGGCGGCGGCCTCACTTGCCCTTCGCCTTGTGGTGACTCTCCGTCTTCTTAGGGAGCAACACGGCCTGGATGTTGGGCAACACGCCGCCCTGGGCGATGGTGACTTTGCCCAGCAGCTTGTTCAGCTCCTCGTCGTTGCGGATGGCCAGCTGCAGGTGACGAGGGATGATGCGCGTCTTCTTGTTGTCTCGGGCCGCGTTGCCGGCCAGCTCCAGGATCTCGGCGGTCAGGTACTCCAGCACCGCCGCCATGTACACCGGCGCGCCGGCGCCCACCCTCTCGGCGTAGTTGCCTTTGCGCAGCAGGCGGTGCACCCGACCCACCGGGAACTGGAGGCCGGCGCGGGAAGAGCGAGACTTGGCCTTGGCGCGGGCCTTGCCTCCTTGCTTGCCACGACCAGACATCACGGCGACACTAGCTGACGACAACCCCTGCCTGGCGACCGGAAAAGTCGCCGAAAGCGACTCCGCTTCACCCTTTTATAGGCAGAGCCGGGATGGCCCGCGGTCCTCTTTGATTGGCTCGCGCATAGCTGTGTCCCTGTGGCCAATAGGATAGCTCGGCCCGGATCCTCTCATTTACGTAATCTCGTCTCCCTCGCGTTGGCGCCGCGGAAAACTCGCGAATCCCAACGCGGCCGTAATCGGAGCCTCAATTTGCCAGTAGCCTTTGCAAAATAAGTCCACGGTCGTTTCCGGTGCCCCCCCCCCCCCGCCGCCTTGGGCTCGCGGTCCCGGCGGCCTGTTGCTGCTCAGCTTGTCGCCGTGCCCGGCCCGCAGAGTCCGCTCCGGCTCCCAAGAAGGGCTCCAAGAAAGCCGTCACCAGAGCCCAGGGGAAGGACGGCAAGAAGCGCAAGCGCAGCCGCAAGGAGGTCTACTCCATCTACCTGTACAAGGCGCTCAAGCAGGCCCACCCCGTCACCGGCATCTCGTTCAAGGCCGTGGGCATCGTGAACTCCTTCGTCAACTACATCCTCGATAACACACTAGTCAGGGCTCTTCACACCACCCGCCCGTGTTCCTAGTTAATGTCCGCGATTTTCAGAAAACGGGAGCGCGTATCAAGACGAGGCCGTATTCTTTAGCTTGGCTGAGACCTAGCTTACAGCATATGTACATGTGCACAAAATTACCCTTTTCCTTTTCTTTCTTTCTTTTTCTTTTTCTTTTGTTTGAGTTTGAGTCTCTCTCTGTCGCCCAGACGGGAGTGCAGTGGTCGCTACCGGCCACCGCAGTCTCGACCTGCTGGGCTCCGGCGATCCTTCCGCCTCAGCCTTCCAAGTAGCTGGAACTACAGGTGCGCGCACCACACCCGGCTAATTTTTTTTGTTTTCTTGTAGAGATGAGGTCTCACCAAGTTGCCCAGGTGGGCCTCGAACCCTCGTGCTCAGGCATTCCGCTCACCTCAGCCTTCCAAAGGCGCGGGATTACAGGCTGAGCCACCGAGCCCGGCTAAAATTACCCTTTTTCAAAGTGACTTCCCTTTTTAAAGTGGTATGCTATGAGTGCTGATCAATATATACATCCACTTGGGAGAACAGAGAAGTTAAGCAGTTTTAAGTCTAAAACACCTAGATTGGGGCTGTATAACCGAATTTATATTGATCTCGTGAAATTTTATTCATTTTAAAGTAAATATCAAGCAGTACTTTGAGATCATGCCTCAGCAACTATAGTAAACCTTTGCCCTGTACCTGGATACCTCGATTCTGTGGTTTCAGCAATTTACTCTGAATCAATATGTACTTGTTGCATACTGCAGCCTCTGCAAAATAAGACAACACTATCAGAATAAAGTAATAAAAAGGTTGTTATGGATAGGAGATCTGTTTACTCAGGTGTTTATACATGCACAATTCCCCATGGGTGTAGTTTGATATTTGACAATCTTCTGGGTAAGGGTGGGAGGAGGAAAGATGCTCAAGGATTTCCAGAACCCAGGTCTGATGATTTATAAAATGTCCTTCAGAGATTTTTACCCACCAGCTTGTACCGTTAAAACTACTTGGCCTTAATATTCTTTTCCTAGAACAATTGATTTTCTCTCTCTACCAAAAACATGAGGCACTACAAATTATAGAATTTATAAAAGCCCTCTTAATTTTTGAGACTGGATACCTTAAAAAGCAGTTTCCTAAAACAATTCAATGGCCACTTTAAATCTTAAACTCGAGATATGCACACTTGCACACACATACAAATATATGCATATATGCATAAATATATATTGTGTATTACTTAAAGCTTACAGTTTCACTGACCCCAAATCACTGTGGGTGATAGACAAGGGTTAACAACCCATTGAACACACCAGATGATTCATATGTTTGATAACTACTGATGTTTGGTTATGCAGTTGCCATATTCTTTGGTAAGAATCTGTTCACACTTTCACCACTCCAGACATTTTTTCCTCTTACTATTCTTTCCCAGAATTATAATCATACATACATACAAAATTAGCTTCATTTTATCCTTTAGTAATTCAGGGTACCAGACATAGCATAGGATTTTATACTTCTATTGGAGTTTAAAAATACCTTTTAAAAAAAGGTTAAATGAAGAGAGAAAAAATAGTGAGAGAAAGGCATAAAACAGAAACTTACTAGAAAATACATGTTAAGCATACGGGCAACAGTATCATAGCTCAGCCTTTTGCTTTTGCTTATTTTTTTCTCTTATGTACCTACATAAGACTCCAAATAGTATCTTCCAGCATGACCTACTTCCTCTCTGCCACACTCATTTAAAAAACATTAAACTTATTTCCTACTTATTGTGCTAAATCTACCTCGTTTTATTGAACACACAAAAAAGCTTTTCAAAGCTTAGTCCCTAGGAAATGGTTCCATGTTTCTGAGAGATGAGGCAGGTTGCCAAAGCCTGAAAAATGTGGTTAAAGCATGAAAGGTGAGAGGTTAGGGGGAAAGACAATAAGGAAAGGTTGAGTTTACAGGGTAGGAATATGACTTTAAGATGTGCCTGTGAAGTTGGGTAAATAATCTTGACTATATGTGGGAGAGGTAGTGGTCAACATCTGTTTTTGGGAACTCAGAATAAGGGCAGGAAAGCAGAAAGCAGCTAATTATAAAAGAAGTTGAGAGAATGACTCAATGTAACAATAGTGCCCATCAATCCCTAGTTTTCAGTTCTCACCAAAATTCACACTTACAGATACGAAAGCAAAGCTGACCTTACAGATACGAAAGCAAAGCAAACCTTATTCAGGCTCCATTATGTGTATTTGTGCACATCACTTACCATGAGAAGAAGAAGGAAAAAAAAACAATGCACACTGAGATAAAACATATTGGGAATACAGCTACTTTGTCCTTGGCCAGGACACAATGTTTCTTTAAATCTTTAACAAATCATCATTTGTGTACACAATCCTCTTTTTCCCAGAGGTTATCTGGACAGCTGCATACTTGGTGTTTCTAGGCTACCTATCTTTTCAGTGTCTCAAAATTATTCTAACCTACAGGGAAGCATGAACAGAGGCCAGAGCCCTGCTCCGCACTCCAAAATGGAGTTAGTTGTTAGTCTTTTGCCATTTCACTGTTACACTGAGGCAGGTGCAAGTTAGTGTGAATGTGAGGAATAAGCAAGGTGACTGAAGCATACCAAGGAGAGGAAACGAAACATTAGTAGGAGATGAGATCAGAGAGGCAATTGAGGGCCAGATCATGTAGGTCACTAAGGAGCCTCATAAGCCATTGCAAAGATTTCATCTTTTATTGTAAGTGAGATGGGGTGCTTTTGGAGGGCTTGCCAGGAGTTATAACATGGTTTGATGTATATTTTTAAAAAATCTCTCTGCATGCTATGTTGAAAAATAGACTGTAGAAGAGCAAGTGAAGAGGCAGGGAGACCATCAGGGAGGCTACAGTAATAGTTCAGGAGAGAGCCAGGTGGTAGCCATGGGGATAGTGAGAAGTAAAAATATAGTTTAAATAAAATTGATGAATTGAATGCAGGTAGATAGAGAGAAATTGAGGATTAACTGCAGGTTTTTGGACTAAGCACTTGGAAGGAGCTGTTATTTGCTGATTCAAGCAAAGAGTAGTTTTAGAGGTGGAAAACCAAGAGCACTGTTTTGAATGAAATATTGAGACTCCTGGGAAGTATTCAAGTGGAAATATCAGATGGGAAGTTGGAAATATGAGAATCTGGAGTTAAGAAAAGAGACAAATTGATAAGATCTTATGCCAGTGTAATTCTTGTTCTTTTGAAGATGATCTACCCTTTCTTTCTGGAAGCATTTAGAATCACTGTAACATATCTCGATATGCCACCCCCAGGAATGCCTCAGCTTTGATCTCAGTATGTGACTCCCTATGCAACTTCATTTTCAACCTTAGAATAACCAAATGTCTAAGTCAGTGTCATTTGGGGCATCCCTTGACTAGTGCAATCACAAGGTCACCATTATCCCAAATTAGTATAACGAAGTATGTATAATGAACAATGGATATTCAGAGCTCTGGTTGATAAGTGGATGAGCACTCTCAAATATGTGTAAGCCTTTTAAATATAACTTGAAGTTGTATTTAAATTCAGCACATAAGCTTAATATGTTGAATTCTGCCAGTCAATTAACATAAACTTATTTTATTGCAAAAATAAAATACAATAATAGTTAATACCTGTGAAATCTGTTTCTGTACTAATACTTGTTAGTGTTTTGATTTCAATTTTTAAATGTTTTTACAAACTTTTTATTTTAAAAGTTTCAAACCTATGGAGAAGTTAGAAAAAACAGAGACCAACCATATACCCTTCACCTGGACTCACTGATTGCTAACATTTTGCTGCATTTGCTTTATCTTTTTCTTTTTATGCGCGCACACACACACACGCACACACACACACACACACACACACACACAGACACTCCCAGATCCATTTGAAAATAACTTGCTAATATATTGATACATCTTCCTAAATTAGCATGTCTGTCTCAAAAATAAGGACTTGCTTCTTTATAGCTACCATTATTACACCCAACAAATTTAATGTTGATTCAATTATATTAACTAATAAACAATCCATATTCAAATTTCTTCAATTGTCAAAAAATATATTTTATAGGCTGTTGTATTAGTTTCCTGTGGTTGCTGTAACAAATTATTATAAACTTAGTGGCTTGAAACAACATTCATTTAAACTCTTACAGTTTCTGGAGCTCAGAAGTACAAAATTAGTTTCAGTAGGTAGGTAGAAATCAAGGCAGTACCTCCTCCAGAGGCTACAAGAGAGAATCCATTTTCATGCCTTTCCCATCTTCTAGACAAATATGTTTCTTGGTTTATATAGTCCCTTATTCCATCTTCAAAGCTAGCATCCTACCATCTTCAGAGCTTTCTCTGCTTCTAATCACCTGCTTCTTCCCTTGACCTTCCTGCCTTTATTTTATATGGATTCTAATTACACTTGAGGTCTACCCAGATAATCCAGGATAATCTTTTAATCTCAGAATCACGTATGCAAAGTCCCTTTGGCTGTATAAGGCAATAGTCACAGGTTCTGGAGGTTACGATGTTGATATATTTGGGGGCCATATTCAGCCTGTTGACTACTATTATAGGTTGATTTGTGTCCCCCAAAAAGATATGTTGAAGTCTAACTCATCCTTAGAATTTTGCCTTTATAGAAATAGGACCTTTGTATTTAATCAAGATGTAATTAAGTTAAAATGAAGTCATTAGGGTGGACACTAATCCAATATGACTAGTATCCTGAGGTAGATACTGGAGTTATACTGCTAGAAACCAAAGAACAAGTGGGGCTACCAGATACTGAAAGACAAGAAATGATACTGTCCTAGTAAGTTTGGAGAGAGCATGACCCTGACCAAACTTTGATTTCAGACTTCTAGCCTCTAGAACTATGAGAAAATAAGGTTCTGTGATTTTTAGCTGTACAGTTTGTGGTACTTTGTTTTGGAAGCCCTAGGAAACTAATACAACTCCTAAAATTCTTAATATATTTACATTGTTTAATTTTAAATTTTTTTTTAGATTAAAAAAATAGTTTATTTAGAAATAAATTAGAGAGAGAGAGAGAGAAAGAGGAGATTCACCTCCCCAAGGTGAAAACTTGGCCTGGCAATAGCTCAAAGAGCACATGGCCACACCATAGCTCAGCAAAGCAATGGCCCTATTGTTTAATTTTTTAAATAAAATTTGAGATTTAAAAAAATTCCAGGGTGTTGGAAGCTCAGCTGATGCTGGCAGGTCAGAATGGACTTAAATGCTGGGAAGAATTGAGCTGCCACTGCCACCCCAATGATTGTGGCCTGTATCCTGGAAAGACCATGAAATGTGGCATTTCGTAAATGAAGCATTCAGGAATTAAGTGAGAGAATGTCATATAGAAAATAAATGATTCTTAAGTGATGTCTGCTAATCTGGCTGTAGATATATATGTATTTACCTCCTTAGTAATGCAAGAAGTCTTTGTAGGAAACAGAGGAGCAAGCAACTGCACAAATGCTTGTTCTCACCCAAGCATTACTAGAGGATAAGTCTACAAAGAAGTTTTCATACAAGCAAAATAAAATGTAAATGGACCAAAAGTGAAGCACATTCTTGCAGTAAGCACTGCTACTCTCTAAGCAACCATGATTTACATATTGGAATTTTGAAACTTAGCACTTCTTCTCCAAAAAGGGAGCATTCATATGTACTGTATGAAAAGTACTTTGAACTCTGTTTCAAAGGCTGGTTTTGGCTGTTTTTGGCCATCAGAATGAAATGATTGCACGTCTAGCTCAATTTAAGTCAAGTTTTTGTATATGAAGAAAAGGATCAAATAGTGATTGGCTAAAACATAAAAACATTAAAAAGTCATCAAATCTCTGAAAAAATTTAGTGGCAAATCAGCAGAAAAGTCCTTTACCAGGCGAGAAAAGTCACATTGTGGCAGAATGCAGCATATGCTCAAATATATTTCTTGTATGATTGCGTGAATGAATGCAGAAACACATGAGTAGTTGCTTCAGAATCAGCAGTTGGCCCCATGGCAATCACCTGGGATGACAGAATGTCTCCCACTAACCCTGTGGCAGAAAGGGGGGTTGGTAGCAGTTAAAGGTATTTCCTTTTGAAAGCCAAGCTGCAAGCTCTAAAGACCCACCAGGCCGGTTTTATTTGAAAAAGGCCAAATGGTTAGAGACTGATGGCTCTCAGGGAAATGCAAGAGAGTAACTAATTCAGACTTAACCAAAACCCCTCTTCTGAAGTTGACAGTTTACAACCCTGCAGTTCCTGAAGACCATTTGTTCTTTGAAAAATCTGATTTTGCTGAGTACAACCTTGTAAGATTCCAAAGGCAATATGTAATCACTCAACATGACCCCCTCCCTTACCTAAACAAGGGTATAAGACCCTGCTTCTCCCATTCTGTGGAAGCATTAGCCCCTCGAGCCTGCTGGGTCAGCCAGCATAATAAAGTGCCACTTCCTATAATAGTCTCGGTGTCATGATCTGTCTTCCTGCTACAACATTATAGAAAAAGAAGACATGAGTAAAAAGTCTTTTTCATTACACCAATACTATAACCACGAAGTTTGGAGAGTCATTCCACTTTTTTATCAAATCATATTAATTCATATTTCAAATGTGAGGGGAAATGCCTCAACAAAAGGAAAATAAACATTTCCAGGACAAATCAGAATTTGAAGGAAGAAACGTTGAAGAAGGGAAATCAAGTTCTGCTAGATCCTGGCATCCTGCCTGATAAGCCAGGCTCAGAATCTTCTCCAGATACTGTGGACAAGCCTGCAAGTCCCACTGGGTTACCTGAGGTTCATTAACAGTACCACTACCTACCCAGTTGCTCAAGTCAAATATCTAGGGGGTTCACTCTTACCTAAATTCTATTCCTCAGCAAGATCCATCAATTCTACCTCCAAGGTAAAGTCCAACATTTCTGTCTCCATTCCTACCACTGTATTCAATCCAATATGTCAAGTCTAGCCAGTGCCTCTCACACTTTAGCAGGCATCAGAATCACCCAGAGAGCTTAACACATTTTATTGGGACCTGATATTTTTCATTTTTAATAAATTCTTGGGTAATGCTGTAGCGGGAAAGCAGAGACATCGTGACACAGAGACTATTATAGGAAGTGGCAACTTTATTACGCTGGAAGGCTCCAGGGCTAATGCGTTCAAATCGAGCCCCGCAGAATGGGAGAAGCAGGGGTCTTATACCCTTGTTAAGGTAAGAGAGGGGGTCGTGCTGAGTGAGATTACATATTTCCTTTGGAATCTTACAAAGTTGCACTCAGCAAAATCAGATCTTTCAAAAAACAAATGGTCTCCAGGAACTGCAGAGTTGTAAACCATCAACTTCAGAGCAGGGGTTTTGGATAAGTCTGTGAATTACTCTTTTGCATTTCCATGAGTGCCATCAGTCTCTAGCCATTTGGCCTTTTTCAAACAAAACCGGCCTGGCACCTGGCAGGTCTTTAAAGCTTGCAGCTTGGCTTTCAAAAGGAAATACCTTTAACTGCTACCAACTCCTCTTTCTGCCACAGGGTTAGTGGGAGACATTCTGTCATCCCAGGTAATTGCCATGGGGCCAACTGCTGATTCCAAAGCAGTTTCTGTGTTTCTGTGTTCATTCACTCAATCATACAAGAAATATATTTAAGAATTTGCCGCATTCTGCCACAATGCTGATGCTGTTGGAGACCAGACTTTAAAAATCACTGCTGTAAGCTGGACTTGGTGGCTCAGCCTGTAATCCCGCACTTTGGGAGGCCGAGGTGAGTGGATTGCCTGAGTCCGCGGGTTTGAGACCCACCTGGGCAATTTGGCGAGATCTCATCTCTACAATAAATAAAAAAGCAGCCGGGTGTAGTAGCGTGCGCCCGTAGTTCCAGCTACTTGGAAGGCTGAGGCGGAAGGATCGCCAGAGCCCAGCAGGTCGAGGCTGCAGTGGCCGAGAGCGTGCCACTGCACTCCAGTCTGGGCGACAGAGTGAGACTCCAACTCAAAAGAAAAAAAAAAAAAAAATCACTGCTGTAATCAATAGCACTTCAACAGCATCCCAGCTGACTTTCTGGTTCTACTGTGGCCAGCCTAGGATTTACGATCCCCAAAGCAACCAGCACAATCTTAAAGGGTAATGAGGTTATGTTATTCTAACCCCTACCTATAACAGTCCAAGTGTTCCCAAAACACTGAGAATACACAATTAACCTTCCTTGTCTTTCTGCTCAAGCATTCCAAACACTTGCTTCAGAAATTATGCATATTTTGTTGACATTGTATGGAACTGATTGTACAGAACTGTCAGGCCCCACTGGGGCCTCCAAAAATGTTAAATCACACTCCCAGTTCCCAGCGGGGACTCTAGAATGTTAGGTCAGGCCCCCTGGGGATGTGGGTATCTAGTGTGCAAGCCGGTGCTGCGAGAAAGATACAAAGAATTGCACAAAAGTTAGATTAGAAAATATAGTTTAATTAAAGACTAAATTAGAATGGGAGAGAGAAAGAGGAGATTCACCTCCCCAAAGTAGGGGAGGGGGCCAAAGCTTAAGAAAACATGGCCTGGCCATAGCTCAAGAAGCACATGGTCACACCATACCTTAGCAAGGCAATGAATGAACCATAGTTGCTCCTGGCTGAGACCTTTTAACTCTTCCCTTTAATGGGGGAAGAACATTAAGGTAACTGAGTGGTGGTCTGCTTCGCATCATCATGAAGGGGCAGGTAAGTGCAGGTACTGGTATCAGGTGATGGACAGCAGGAAGAAGGTGGGTTAGTCACGAGATTGCTACTATGGTGGTAGGCTAAATGGGAGGAGAGAAAGGGAGAGGTTTTTCCTGCAAGAGATCTGTCAGACGTTTCCTTTCTTTCTTTCTTTTTTTTTTGAGTTGGAGTTTCACTACGTAGCCCAGACTGGAGTGCAGTGGCCACTCCCGGTCACCGCAGCCTCTACCCACTGGGCTCCGGCGATCCTTCCGCCTCAGCCTTCCAAGTAGCTGGAACTACAGGTGCACGCTACTACACCCGGCTGATTTTTTATTTATTGTAGAGATGAGGTCTCACCAAGTTGCCCAGGCAGGTCTTGAACCCGTGGGCTCAGGCAATCCACTCACCTCAGCCTCCCAAAGGCGTGGGATTACAGGCTGAGCCACCTAGCCCGGCTTTGTCAGACATTTCCAATCCACAAGTTCCTTAGCAAAAAGGTGGTCTTTATTATCATTTCTATAGATTCCGCTAGCTGAGGGGTGATCTTTGGCCTTCTGTCTTCAGACAAGGAACCTGAAAGTTTCTTAGAGATTATTATGCTAAACCGTGAACTGAAAGGTTGGGCTGTCCTTGTCTCACATCTGATGGAGATTTGCCAAGGGGGTGGGTAGGCTGCCAGCTAGGCCTGCAGTAAAATGTCTGAACACGTCCTAAAACCTACCTATTGGAAATGTATCTATCTATGCCTAACCTGTGCTAGATTCAAACATGTCAGTCTAAGCAAAAGTGGTTATACCGAGCCAAAATGTGAACTAAGTACCTTAGGGTTCCCCTTCCAAGAACTAACCTTTAAATCAAGAGTTCCTGAGTGGTATTTATTGGGGAAATACACTTATTTAATTAAATTAAGCAGACTTGAGGATATGTGAAGAAGGCACAGATTGCAACAATGTTAATTCCTGGGTTTAAAACTAAGGCTTCCATCTACCTAGCTGAGGGAATCGTCACATGGTGTAGGTATGTGCTTGCGAATTAAGGATTCGTAAACTCAAGGAATTTCTCAATACATATATAAAAGTTGAATTATTCCTTTTTTGTACACACCCCAGAGTACAGTGCAAAGTTGTTCTATCACCATTTTAGAAATGGAGAACACCATTTGCAAAATGCCTTTGTTCATTTGTCCTCGCCCTACATACGCTTAAGAAAATTAACACTACATTTCACTAGGAAACAAGTTCCTGAGCATACTGACCGACAACGTCTAACCAAAATCAGCTTCAATAGCAGTTCTCGCAAGCAAAACCACATACTTATAATACATTAAGATTCTTCTATCAAACCTATGTAGGAATACCTATACGACTAACTAGGTAAAAAAGACACGGATATTTGTGCTTAGTCGAGTCTTGAGCTGTCTTAAAACAAGATAAGTCAAAAAGACAAAGTGGGACTGACAACACCAAGACAGCTTTTCAATGATGAGATAGCTGGCTCTGAAAAGTGCCAAGCGCTAGCGAATACCGCGAGACAGGGCTCCCGTGGAGGTGGTGTATTTGGTGACTGCCTTGGCACCCTCAGACACGGCGTGCTTGCCCAGGTCGCCAGGCAGCAGCAGGCGTACGGTCATCTGGAGGTGATGGTGCAGCGCTTGTTGATATGCGCCAGGCAGGGCGCCTCGCTGGCGATGCACTTGAAGATGTAATGACGAGGGGTTCACGATGCCCACGGCCTTGAACGAGATGCCGGTGACGGGGTGGGCCTGCTTGAGCGCCTTGTACAGGTAGATGGAGTAGACCTCCTTGCGGCTGCGCTTGCGCTTCTTGCCGTCCTTCCCCTGGGCTCTGGTGACGGCTTTCTTGGAGCCCTTCTTGGGAGCCGGAGCGGACTCTGCGGGCCGGGCACGGCGACAAGCTGAGCAGCAACAGGCCGCCGGGACCGCGAGCCCAAGGCGGCGGGGGGGGCACCGGAAACGACCGTGGACTTATTTTGCAAAGGCTACTGGCAAATTGAGGCTCCGATTACGGCCGCGTTGGGATTCGCGAGTTTTCCGCGGCGCCAACGCGAGGGAGACGAGATTACGTAAATGAGAGGATCCGGGCCGAGCTATCCTATTGGCCACAGGGACACAGC
>NW_007246725.1:164309-165120 GCF_000164805.1 Carlito syrichta | reverse complement strand
GATCAGCCAGTTTTCCCAGCACCATTTACTGAGTAGGTTCTCTCTTCCCAGTGGTAGGTGGTGGAGGCTTTGTCAAAGATGAGTTGGTTGAGAAATTGAGGTTTTGCTTCTGGAATCTCAATTCTATTCCATTGGTCTATATGCCTGTTCCTGTACCAATACCAAGCTGTTTTGATGATTGCAGCTTTATAGTAAAGTTTGAAGTCTGGAATGTGATATCACCTGCTTTGTTTTTTTTGCTGAGGATTGTTCTGGCTATTCTTGGTCATTTGTGTTTCCATATGAATGCCTGTGTTGTTTTTTCTAGGTCCGAGAAGAATGTTGATGGTAATTTGATGGGTATTGCATTAAATTTGTAGATTGCCTTAGGTAGGATGGACATCTTCACAATATTGATTCTTCCAATTCATGAGCATGGGATATTTTTCCACTTGTTTGTGTCATCTTTGATTTCTCTTAGCAATGTTTTGTAGTTTTCATTGTAAAGGTCTTTCACGTTTCTGGTTAGGAAGATGCCAAGGTATTTCATTTTTTTTTTTGTGGCTATTGTGAATGGAATTGTGCTTTTTATTTGGGTTTCTGTTTTTCTATTATTGGTGTAAAGAAATGCGATTGTCTTTTGTGCATTTATTTTATATCCTGAGATTTTGCTAAAATCCTTTAGCAGTGTAAGGAGGTTTTTGACAGATTCTCTTGGGTTTTCAAGGTACACAATCATGTCATCTGCAAAGAGAGATAACTTGACTTCCTCTTTTTCTATTTGGATACCCCTGATTGCCTTCTCTTCTTTGATTGCTCTAGCCAGGACTTC
>NW_007246725.1:161993-163626 GCF_000164805.1 Carlito syrichta | reverse complement strand
GGCTTTTATTTTGGTGATCTGGATTCTTCTGCTGAAATTAGGGTTTTTGTGGTCTTGCTTTTCCAGCTTCCTTAGGTGCCTTGTTAGGCTGTCAATTTGTGATCCTTCCATTATCTTTTTTTTATTTTTTGAGTTGGAGTCTCACTCAGTCGCTCAGACTGGAGTGTAGTGGCCTCTCCTGGCCACCACAGCCTCGACTGCTGGGCTCCGGCAATCCTTCCACCTCAGCCTTCCGAGTAGCCGGACCTACAGGCATATGCCACATGCCCAGCTGATTTTTTTGATTTAATTGTAGAGATGAGGTCTTGCTGCCCAGATGGGTCTCGAACCCGTGAGCTCAGGCAATCCACTCACCTTAGCATCCCAAAGGCACAGGATTACATGCTGATCCACCGAACCCAGCTTCCATTTTCTTCATGTGCGTTTGTAGAGATATAAATTCTCCTTTTACTACAGTTTTCATGGTGTCCCAGAGATTTTGGTACGATGTTTCTTCATTTTCATTTGTTTCCAGGTATCTTTTAATCTCTGTTTTGATTTCATCATTGACCCAGGAGTTGTATAGTATCATGCTGTTTAGGGTCCATGTCTTTGTGGGTTTGGGGGGGGGACCTTGTTGGTGTTAATGTTTATGTTTATTCCACTGTGGTCTGAGAAGATGCATGGTAAAATTTTGGTCCTTTTAAATTTGCTTATGCTTGATTTATGGCCAAGTATTGGTCGATCTTAGAGTACATTCCATGCAGTGATGAGTACAATGTGTATTCTGCGGTCTTAGGATGGAGGGTTCTGTAGTTATCAATTAAGTCCATTTGATCAACAGTCACACTGAGGTTTTGGATCTTGCTGATTTTTTGTCCTGATGATCTGTCTAGGGTTGTGATTGGGGTATTAAAGCCCTCAGCTATGATGGTATTGGAGTCGATATCTATTTTTAGTTTACCTTGGAGCGGCTTTATGAAAGTTGGTGCTCCTATGTTGGGTGCATATATGTTTAGGTTGTATATTTCTTGTTAATGGAGTCAACCTTTTATCATTATGTATTGGCCTTCTGTATCTTTTAAAATTTTTGATAGCTTAAAGGGTGTTTTGTCTGAGATTAAGATTGTGACTCCTCCTTTCTTTTGTGTTCCATTTGTCTGAAAATTTGTTCCTCTTACTTTGAGTCTGTGAGTGTCCTTTATAGTGAGATGAGTCTCTTGAAGGCAATAGATTGTTGCCTGGTGATATTTTATCCATTTTGTCATTCTATGTCTTTTCAGTGGTGCATTTATTTTGTTCACATTCAAACTAATTATTGAAATGTGAGAGTTGATCCCTATCATAATGTTCTTACAGAGGTGTTGTTTTTCTTCCTGTTTGTGTGTTGTCTTTCTTTTGGTTTTGAGGTTGGATCACATATGTTTTTAATCTTTTGCCTGTACTCTTGTGAAGACCATTGTTGTTCTTTTTTCCTTTTCTTCTGTGTTCAATACTTTTTTAAGTGTTTCATGTAGAGGTGGTCTGGTGGCAGCGTAGATTCTTAGGGATTGAATATCTGGAAAAGATTTCAATTCTCCCTCACTGATGAAGCTTAGCTTGGCTGGGTAGGTTATTCTTGGTTGAAATTGCTTATCTTTTAGGACTTTGAAGA
>NW_007246725.1:154019-161700 GCF_000164805.1 Carlito syrichta | reverse complement strand
CTTGTTTAGGTGAATTACTATGTGTCTGGGAGTTGGTCTTCTCATTTGTTGTCTTGCAGGGGTTCTCTGAATCTCTTGTGCTTGAATTTTTTCATCATTAATGAGATGAGGGAAGTTTTCTTGAATCATTTCATGAAAAGTTTGTTCCAGTGTGGCCTCTGTTTCTCTCTCTGCCGTAGGAAGGTCAATAACTCTTAGGTTCATTCTCTTGAAGTGATCATTCATCTCTTTAAAGTTTTGTTCTGTCTTTTTGAGCTTCTTTTGTATGCTTTTGGCAGTTTGGGTTAGTTCTGTTATTTGGTCTTCGAGTTCTGAGGTTCTTTCTTCTGCTTGGCTAATTCTGCTTTCCATGCTTATTAGTTTGTTATTTATTTCCATCACAGTATTTTTTACTGCTGTTATTTCTGACATCAGCTCCTTCTTATTTTCTTCTTGTCTCTCCTCAATTTTTAAAATTCTATTAATGTCTTTTTTTGTCACAAGTAGTGCTTTAACTGTTTAGCTTCCCACAGTACTCACATAACAGAAACTGACAAACCGATGATTGCCTCTAAAAATAAACATGAAAAACAATGTCCTAGAAGCTGTTATTTTTCTTACTTTAGCTGTCTTTACTGGGATGGTGACACCCAGCTAGTGGGTCTGCAAGAGCTGCCTCCTTCCCTGGATAGGTATCCTGACTGGGATGTCTCTGGCAGCTCCAGTGGTCTGCTCCTGTGCTATTCACACACACACTCTGCTACATAAACCGCCTCCTGGGAGATGAATTTGGTGAGCACAATCATTGATACAGCTGATGCATTTGAAATATATCACCAATAGATATCATTATAAAAACATGACAATCAGATTAGACTGTAACAAAATGTTAGAACTTTTGTTTACACTTGCAAAATGGTTATCATAAATCTGAATGGAAGATTTTTTTTTTAAATCAGTCTATATAAAGGCACAGATTGAACTGAGTGATTTTACAAAAAAAGCCAAGCTCCCAATATCAAGAGATGTCTGGCAAAAACAGAACTGTATACACTGAGATACTGCTTCAATGAGGAAATAGCATTTTAAAGACAACCTAGAAAGTTCCACATGGGTAGTAGGCATGCTCTTACCTCACCACTCAGAAAAATGACTAAACTTGGCTTAGGAGAGTGACAGCGTCCAAGTTCTCCGCGTGTCCTGCCCTGTAACCGTTCTCCTGGGAAGAGGGTATTCCTTCTCCTTTATGATTCCATCACAGCATAAAAGCCTGAGTTTGAATCTCAAAATAAAAATAAAAATAAAAAACCAATTTAGCGACATCTTAGCCTTTAAAATTGTTTTACTATGCCCCTCTCTTTTCTCAGATCTGTGTTCTGGCCCCCTTGCCTCAGGGTCAAAATTTATAGTAAGTTCCTCATTTCACTCTGCAGTTTAATATCATGAATCAAGAAAAGATTTGCTCTGTTAAAAAATCACAGATTTGTTTTGTAGAAAATTATTACAAACATATAAAGCTAAATAATTTTTTAAAAATGGAACATTTAACTCAAAATGTCACAAGAAGCTAATGTCTTCAACTTCAAAGTACAAAAAAGTTACAGAAAGTGATTCTAATTTTTAATCCTAGGTATGTATATAAAAATCTTATCAAAATGTTAAAACATAATCTCCAGAAATGTTTCTCTTTATTACAGCTACTAAGTAGCCAGTTGGCCATTAAAAAGAAATAAAACATAAAGCCCCCAATATTATGAGACCCAAGGCTGTGGGGGATGGCTCCTTGGTTCACACTTACAGGTCTCTTCTGCCTGAGTCACAAGATACTCCAGGGCTCAAGTTCTATTAGTGCTGCCTCCGCACAGCTTTGTGGTTATTTAACTTCCTCAAACCTCAATTCCACCACCACTAGCATCTTCCAAACATGTGTTCCAAGGATGACTAATCTCATGAAAAAAGGTTCTGTGGTCAAATTCTCCCTTCTAGGAGTTCACAATGTACATTAGCATCAGTAAAGGCTCTGAGAAGTCCTGAAAATACATTAGTTGACCTCAGGATACCTTTACTGACTGGCACTTATTAGTATCCTGGGACCTATACTTTAGAAAACACTAGCTCTGTATCTCTTGGGTATCTTCTAGCATTTCTTTGGATGAAATACAGGAAGAGTAATACAGTCTTCCGACACAGGCACAGGGAATTCAGAGAGGATTTCATGCCCAGGCATTGACCAGGTGCCAGTTCATGCTTACTGGCCCTGTGAAGAACAGCATGGGTCCCTTCTTCCTAATCAAAGTCTTCATTCATGGAAAGTGGTCATGACTGTCACAGATTCTCATACACATCTCCTGCACAATAAGCAGCAGAACCCACTGAGGGTAAGTTATCTTCAGTACAGGTTTGTTTTCCTTTCCAGAATGAACGATTTTTCCCACAGCTTTTGCTGCTGTTCATCAGAACAGTCCTGCCCACTGTTAGTAGGATCCCTGTCCTTTGTCCACTTCTTGTCCAGGATGGAGTCAACCCACAGAGGAGTGCCCAGCAGTCTCTTCCAAGAAGGTGCCCCCAAGGCCATACTGCTCTTCATGCAGATGGATCTCTTCAGGCGACAAGTGGCTTCCTCCAAGAACAAAGTCTGCAAATTTTTCAGGGGTCTGGAACCTGGACACGGCCAGCCAGGATGGGAAGTCGGGCCTGCAGCAGGCACAGCTCAGCCCCTCCAGTGCACGGGACGTCTCAGTGTAAACTTGCTCCCTGTACTTGTCTTTTGGGAGACACTTGACCACCAGCTTCTCTGAGGTCAACCATGGCTTCATTTTCCTCAGATAACTAAGTGCTTTCAGTGGGTAATGCAGACTCCAGGAGGATGGGAGGAGGATCACGGCTGCAAGGGCAAGCTGAGGCACAGCCACACCATCATAGACTAGGACCAGGGAGAGCAGCCACAGCATCCATGTCAGGAGACGCCTGCTCCTGTCATCCTCAAGGGCCTGTACTTGTAACACACAGCAAAGCTGAAAAATCCAATTATCAAGATATAGCCTAATACATATATTCTGTTCTCACACCAAAGCCACTTCAGATCTTCCATCAACTGGCACACAACATAAATGACTCAAGGTCTCTGCGTAAAAGAAAAGGAAGATGCCTGCCACAAACACAAGGAAGAGTTTGAAATCCATGAAGTTTCACTTCACACTTATGGCATAAGTAAGTATCTTCCCGACAGGCTCCACAGAGAAGCACATAGTGTCTCCATGTGGATTGATGATGATGGTTATTTCATTAGACTCCTTTGGTGTCCAAAAGTTATGAATCACACATTTGATATAAGATAGCATGATTTCTGGATACTGGCAATTATGTCTTTCAGTGATATATACAATACTGAGCAGACCTGGACTGGTAATTTTCACCTCACTCTACATTTTCTTTCCTCATGGTCTTTACTAGTTTAATCGTTCTCTTCTCTGTTACATTTACTGCTTACTATTCTCCACCCTGAAAAATGTACATATGGACAGCAGCAGGGATTTGTTTTCGTCATGGATGCATCCTAAGAGCCTGTATAGTGGACTATGTATACTTCCAGTTCATGTGGGAATTTTGATTGTAGCAGTAACAGTTTGACTCAGAGGTTCTAATTAAATCCATTTCCTTCAAAGCTTTACACCTTGGAATGGCCAGTGCCGCTGCCTCCTCCCCGCGCTGGACGCCTGTGGGCTGCGTGGCCAGGGGCAGCAGCCACAGCAGCAGCCACCACCGCTCTGGGTGCAGCAACATGCCCCTGGGGTCCACGCTGTGCTGCTGCTGTGGGCGCTCAGCCTGGAGCAGCGGAAAATCTATAAATGTCTTGATATCTGGGTTTGTTGCATGTGATCAGTCATTCTGGGGGCTCTTCATTGTGTTCCGGAGTCTGTTTTCTCAGTGTCTGACCTCCCAGAGGTCTGTGTGAGACCTATATTCTTCTTTTGGCTTTTCTTCATTTGCGTGGTTTTTTTTCTCTCCCTACTTTTTCCTTCCCTCCACATCACCATCTTCTTTAATTCTGTTATTCAGGGGTAGAGGGGTTGCTTTTACTTCTGTTTGTTCAGTCTCCTATTCTTTATGTATGCCCTCTTACTTTGTTCAATTCTGGAGTTGCACTGTAGTTTAGGGGTGGTCCTTTTTGCAGTTTTGAGATTTACTTAAGGGGGGAACTGTGATTCAAAATATATCTACAGTTCCTGGTATCTGTCAACAGGTGTATGGATAATCTGAAATCCACTTCCCACTGCCTTGGAATCTGTCCATACAGTGGGGCTATAGGTTTACTCCCTGAAATAAAATTAGGTTAGCAGAGGGAAGAGAATGGAGCAGACAGTGGGGGGAAGAGGGGAGTGGAGAGAGAGAGGAGTAAGGGCGGAAACAGATGAGTGTACCAACAAATGGAGAGAGAGACCTAAACTGAAACAGATAAAAACAATAAACCAAGGCTACAGACTAACCAACTCCCACACAAAAAAACCTAAAACATACGATGATGCTAACATACAAGCTAATCAACCACCTTATTGGTGTGCTGTTCCAATATACAAAGATATAGTTTACAAAGAGGAGAAAAGAGAAGAAAGGAAGAGAAAAAAAAATAACAAAACAGTAGGAATAGAATCAAGTCATTAAACTAAAAGAACCAATTGAGCACACTCTGAGACTTTTCATTTAAGTCCAATGTCCTTTCAGCTCTGATTTCTAGCTGTCTTCTCAGTCTGGTAAATTTGTTCACAGTTAGGGTCAGTTGCCCCTGGCCTGCTGTGAAGGGCAGTTCAGATCACGACTCAGTTCACCACTCAAATCTGGCCTGTGTCTGTTTTTCAAGCCTGTTTTTCCCATTTGGGTGTTGTTACCTTGAATAGCCAGCAGGTGGTGCTATCTCAGCTGCTCACCCCAGAGTGGGTGGAGCTGGACAGGAGCCTGGCCGAGGCCAGAGATGGGAGCCTGCCTCAGGGCACACGGGAGGAGACCCACCGCCAGCTGGACGTCATGGTAGCAGCAGAGGTGGCAGCGATCTCAGCAGAACTTGCCTGCAGGGGCTTCAAGGTCTGAAGTCGTGGATTGCCTCAGGCATGGGTGGTGCAATGCGCTATGGCTGCCATGGAGGCCGTGGCAGCGCCAGCGGCTGCTGTGTCTGCAGCTGCAGTGGCCCGCTGCAATGCCCCAGTGGTTGCGACGGCCGAGCTCCGTGTGAAGAGCAGGCTGCCGACGATGGGATCCGCAGACCTCGGGGAGACAGCCAGAGACCCTCTGCGTTCTTCTTTGTGGAGTGTCTCATAGACCAGGCTCCCCATTGCTATCTTGCCAGAAGTCCCCAAGGTCTTCTTTATGAGAAACTTAAAATTCCACTTTGCAAATCCTGGTGAGCTGGTCAGAAAGGAAGTGGAAATGGAGTAGGAATGTCACATGCCTTTGGTAGAGAGGAGAAGATGTGGTTATTAAAATACTCAGTAACTCCTTAGCTACTGCTCTCCTGTACCTGCATCCTTACAAAGAACTTTCCTCAAGCTGTTTCTGGTGTGTTAAGAGGTTGCTACCTGAATGGCAAAGAAATTCTCCTTGGATCTGACCATCACTTTCCACAAGGACCAGAAGGGTAACTCTCTGTGGATCACAGTCCACGGTTCTCAACATTGAGACACCAGCTGAGGCTTCCCCATCATAATCTTTAGTCCACTCCCTGAAATACACAGCTTATTGCAAATATTGAAGTAGATTTGGCAAAGTAGAAAACATCTTTATAATATTATCAAGTGAATAAAGCATAGTACAAATTTCTACTCCTTGCTGAAACTGCCAGATACAACTAAGGATGCCTGTGCTGGGATGAAGTGGAAGAACAAAGGTCAGACACAGATTTTGTAGTAGATTAATGGCAGTGTAACTGCTTCTTCTCTTTTGTTACATGCCTTTATTATTCCTAGAATTTTGGAAGGGGTTGATGTAAGAATCAATTTTAAAAAGAAAATGAAAAGTAAAGAAGGACTGATGGAAAGAAGAGGGAGGCAGGGGAAAAGCGCGCGAAAGAAAAGACAAAAAAGGGGCGGGGGGAGTTCAACTTCATTTGGGGTGCTGCAAAAAGATGCTCCCCTCAAGTTTTAAGCCAGCAGCAATTAATGAATAATAAAGGGAGATTCAAATCTCATTTATGTTTTAATATTTACTTAGTGTAGTAAAAAGTCTGGGAAAAAATAGAGTGTCATAGGAAGTTCAAGACCTAACATAGAGCATCTGAAACATGATCTAAAAAAGGATACTGTGATTCCAGTCCAAGGACTTTAATTTCACACATGGGAGTAGAAACTTCATGGCCTGTAAAACATTTTTTAGTTTGGTTATTCGCCCTAGGGGAGGAAACTGAAGGTTCATCTCTTCATCCTCTGTCCCCTCTGAACTCTGCAGCAGATGCTGCTGCTGTCTACTCCTGCTCTGTGCTGCTGCCTGAGACTCTCCATAAAGCCCCATCCACTGTAACTGTCATAGTCTCCTGTCCTGTGATCTGCTGCCCTGCCTTGGCTCTCACATGCCTTCTGCTCACATCTCTGCCCTCTGAGCCACCATGTAAAGATCTCATCTCATTTCCAAAACCAGCTCAGATGCTACCATCTCCATGGAACCTTCCTGACTCCTGAGCCCCATTTTAAAATGAAATGGCAGTTGAACCTCCCACAGCTGTATTCTCATAACTCCTACACTCTATCTTCCTAGGAGAAATGATCACCAGTTAGGCTACCATGAATAACTGTTGCTTAGATTTATATTATGCTGGTTTAGCTGATCTGGGCCGTTATTCTGTAGAATTATCTTCTCTGAATAGGTCCAAGGTAGTGTGGACCACACATTGTGTGACATAGAAGGCCACAGCAAGATAGTAGCCTAACTGCTTAGAGGTCAGTGCATACCATTGTCTCTGATTCACCAGCTCTCCAGGTCAGTGTGGGGCCATTCTCAGGTCCTGGTGCATCTTCTGCTCCAGTCTGTCCCACTAGAGAGCAGAATGGTTACAATTGGTGTTTGTGGGTTAGGTACAGCCACAGGGTCCTGTTTGGACTTGCTTCCTACACTTGACATCTGTCATCACTCCTGAATGCCTGCCCTGACCTGCAGGCTCTGGGCTGCAGCATCAGATGCAGAAGCAGCAGACTCACAGACTGAGAAACAGTTCCATGACTGGGTGTGGCCAAATCCCTGCAAGAGATGACTTATTACATAGCCCCAGTGGTCCTGCTTGGTGATGGACCTGACTGAGGCCCACTTGTGAGCTGCCCAGCTCCCTTTCCGCCTGGGCCAGAAGTCAGGTCTGGTTCATTTCTCTACAAGTTTAGGCACTCAGTAGGTACACAGAGGGCATAGGCTGGTTTGGGTCTTTGTTATGCCCAACTGAGATGGCATTGCTGACTTTGGCTGGGAGATTCTGAACAGAGAAAGAACTGGCTTGCATCTTACCACTGGGAGAAGTTTATTATTATTTTTTCCCTTCATAATGAGACTACTTCTCAGGCAAGTGCTCAGCACCAGAATTCTTATTGCAGTTGACTTCTCAGATGTCCTTATCTGCCCAAATGGCCTAAGGATAGTGTGCATCCTAGAGCAGGTTGGGCATCCCTGTACAGCCATGGATCTGCAGGCTGCATGGGCTGTACTCTCCTAGAAACCCCAGGATGGGATG
>NW_007246725.1:137671-153930 GCF_000164805.1 Carlito syrichta | reverse complement strand
CTGACTTTTTGATTTATTGTAGAGATGAGGTCTCTCTGCCCAGGCGGGTCTCGAACACGTGGGCTTAGGCAATCCACTCACCTCAGCCTCCCAAAGGCACGGGATTACAGGCTGAGCCACCAAGTCCGGCTGCTGTCTCCGTTTTAACACAGATTTCTTTGCCTTTCTGATCTTTCAGATTGGGGCCCAGACTCTCTCAGAGGATGATAGACTGCTGGTCTGGTTTGTGGACTCTAATAAGTAGGTTTTTACAATGCACTGGATCCAAATGCCGTGTATCTTCTCTCATAACTCTGGCCACCAGTTACCTTTAGCTGTCTAGCACTGGGACAACTCATAGGGCACCCAATCAAGGGGCGAAATTATTTCTTCCATGGGTCTTCCCTGAATTGGACATCTCCAGTATGGGCCACTACCTGGAATTTAAGAATGATGTCCAAATGTCAACAGGGACAAACCATTAGCATTCCTTTGTCAGGCCTGTTCCCAGGGCTTGAGGACAGAGCAGGAGTCCATGAAGACACAGACAATAGGCCTTGTTCAGTGTCTTGCTCCATCAGGTGGGTTAAATGGCAGCTCTGTCTCTTCCTGCCCACCCCAGAGCCTGGTCTTGAGGATGCCTAGGCCAATGCAGCATCACAACAGATTGACCCCAGGCTTTCTCTCGATATTGTTTCATAGAATTTTCTGCTGTGTGTGTTACCATGGTTACAGGCTCTTTAGAACATCAACTCTTCAAGTGACCAGAGACTTTCTGCTGCCCAGCAGCTTCCTGTCATTTTGAAAGGGCATAGGATGTCTAGAGAGGAAAAGGGGCATGGATGAACAAGGGATACCTGCAGAATGATGCTGAACTTCCAGTTTCCGGACTGTTGGGGCTAGGGTGGTGTTATGGCATGAATTGCGTTTCCTCAAAACTCTATGTTGAAGCCCTGACCCCCACTTCTGCAGAGTGTGACTGCATTTGGAGATAGGATTTTGATTAAAGAGGTGATTAAAGTTAAATGAGGCCATTGTGTGAACCCTATCCAATATGACAGGTGTTCATACAAGAAGAGGCAATTAGAACATGGATACACAGAGTGGAAAGACCATGTGAAGACACAGGATGAAGGCAGCCATCTGCAAGTTAAGGAGACAGACCTAGTCACACATATAGCTCGCTTCCCTTTTCACATTTCCTGTGATTTCCCCCAATATTCACAACTAGTTACAGATTTTGGATGCACCGGCCACTTTGTCTCAGCAGGTACAACTTGAGCTAGCATTTTCTCCTAACGTACATGAGGAAGTAGGGATAGAGGTGAGAACCACTGGGAGCAATGGTCCCACACGTGCCCTGGGCCATTGCTCTGGTGGATCCCTTCTCTTCCCTGCTCCTCCCTACTTGCCCCTATCTTGGTTAGAAATTCTAAAGGAGAAGCACAAATGAGAGAGAAGGAGGGCTGCCTTCCCAGGACAGCCCCATCCCACAGATCTGAGGGAAATTATTCCTTGAATGTGAATTTCATTGACAGGGTCTGCCTTTGTCTTAATTGTCTTAATTCCTAGAGACAATAAATTGCACTTGTCAACCTGCAATATCTTGGCAAAATGATGCGGAAAACAAAACAGTATTGACCTGATTACTGTTTAATCGCATATATGGTCAGAGGAACAGTGGGACAATTTTTCTGCAGGTAAAGCAAAAATATCTCTATTCATTGAAGCTGCCCGTTTGTTAGAGTTGTTAGTAAGAATAGCCATGCCTGACATTGTATGATGTTTTATGGCTTCCTAGCCACTCTTACAAGCATTTATATTATTTTTTTTTTTTTGAGCTGAAGTCTCATTCTGTTGCCCAGACTGGAGTGCAATGGCCGCTCCCGGACACCGCAGCCTGGACCTGCTGGGCTCCGGTGATTCTTCTGCCTCAGCCTTCCAAGTAGCCGGAATTACAGGCATGCGCTACCACGCCTGGCTGATTTTTTGATTTATTGTAGAGATGAGGTCTCGCTGCCCAGATGGGTCTCGAACCTGAGGGCTCAGGCAATCCACTCACCTCAGCCTCCCAAAGGTGCGGGATTACAGGCTGAGCCACCGAACCCAGCTTATATTAATTTTAATACATATTTTGTTGTCTTTGTTTTATAAACAAGAAATTAATAACTGGAGAGATCTTATTCTCCCAAAGTTTGCACAGTCGTATTGATTCCTAACCCAGTATTCCTTCCTGTCTATCTGGCCTCTGACACAGCATCTTCTCAGTTACCTGTCATCTCCATGCTGCTGACCTGCCTCGTCAGACCCATGTTAACTCAGCCCAGTGCATTTTTTCCCATATGGCTTATGGAGAAGGTGGCTCCCCAAATCTGTGGGAATGGAAGTGTTCCTTTGCAGGGAAGCCTGTTTCTGACCTCACTGGGATTCTCCTGCTTATCTTGACCAGTTCCTGAGGGCATTTGAGGAGCCCAGCCTGTTCTGCCATCTGCAGGCCTCACCAGCCTGTGTCAGATCCTATTGTGATGAGTGTGCAGAATGTCAGTAGCTGTCTTTCCCAGCAACACACTTTCTCCAAGTCTAGGCCACACTAACTGTGGAGTAGAGAGAAGGGGCCACCTCTCAGAATTATGGCGTCTTCTCCTGACAGCCTGCTGATAAATTGTTGGCCTTCCTTTCTGAGGAGGCTTGGTGACTAATGAGTGCAATTTAGTGTTAAGTATAGCCTAAAGTTGTCTCTTTAATATTTTAAGTTTGACCTAGAGGTTTCTCTGTAATCTTTCACATAGTGACCTATAACCAACTGGATGTGTAAACAGACTGTAACCTACTCTCATGCCAATCATCCAGTTTTGGCCAATCAAAGGCAATCAGCCATTCAAACCAGGTTCAAATAAGATACATTGAGCTTTAACCAATCTGGCTATTTCTGTATTTCACTTACCTTTTCTGTACATTACTTTCCTTTTTCTGCTCATGAATCTTCTTCCACCATGTGACTGTGCTGGAGTCTCTCTGCACCTACTTTGGTCAAGGGGCTGATTTGTGATTCATTCTTTGCTCAATTAAACTCTGCTAGATTTAATTTGACTTAGCCTTTTCTTTTAACACAAGCATGACTCGGGAATTCTCATGGCTCAGAGTCTGCTCAGGCTCTGCTACCTCCAGAGTTCCCAAATAGCCCTTGGTGTCCACCACCTGTCTCAGCATCCAAGTGTGCAGAGTGACCAAGTTTAGCTTATCCCAGCCCAGTTATGCGTTGCTTTAATGTAGAATGGGCTCTGCCTTGGTTTTCTCTTCTGCCTATAGCTGTCCTGTCTTAAAGTGTAGCCAAAGCTGGGCCCAGCATCACAAGGCTTCCTAGTGTCCTACATTGGTAGTAGGCAGAATTCTGAGAGACCCCATGATCACCCAGCCCCTGGTGTACAATCCCCATATAATACCTTCCCCTTGAGTGGGGACAAAACCGTAAATCCGATTACTTCAGATTACTAATTAACCCAGTGATTGGGTTTCAAAAGTGAAGAACTTTGCAGATGGAATAAATCTCCTTTATGAGTCTATTTCTGAGATAATCAAAAAGGAGATGACCGGAGCCTTTAAAAGGACCTAGGCCCTTTCCAAAGAGTGAGATTCAAAACAGCAGAGAAATACTCCTGCTGGCCTTGAGGGAGTGAGGTTGTGTCATGAAAGTCCTCATTCTGGGTGGGCCACAGGCAGGGAGTGAATATGTCCTCTAGGAGATGAGAACAACCTCTGGCTGATGCCAGACAAGAAAGTTGAGACTCGGACTCAACTTTGGACAACAACCATGTGAACTTGGAAGGGCACCCTGAGCTCCAGAACAGAATGCACCCTGGCTGACACCTTAATTTCAACCTTGTGAGACCCTGAACAGAGGATTCTGCCCAGACTTCTGATATACAGGAGCTGTAAGATAATAAACACATGGTGTCTTAAGCTGCTAAATTTGTGGTAATTTGTAATATGGTAATAAGAGACCAACGCAGTGCACCAACTTCCCTCTCCCCCCACCATAGGGGACAGATTTTTAGCACAGCTGATAGGGTTTTCTTGCTTTCTCTGCATGATTTCTAGATTGGTCTGCCTCCTGGAATCTTGTTCTTCACACTCATCCTGAACATTAGGTTCTTGGTATGGATGATGGCTCCAGGCCTCAGGTTGCAGCTTATCCCAGGAATAACTCCTCTACTCCATGCACCTGAGTGAGCAGGGAGAAAGGAACAGGCTTGGGAGCCCATGGTCCTTCTTCAGTAGGCTCCGCTCTTCGTGGGTCTGTTCCTATTTCCCACCAGGTCATTTCTAGGAACTTACAGAAACCACAAAACCCAGGAATGATCTTCCAAGCCTTCCCTAAAGAAGATCAAGAAATAACACCATTCTCCAAGATCAGACCACAATAACTTGACACTTGAGAGGAATGAACATTTTTAGAATTATAGTGCCTTCTGCTATCTGCAGGGTTGAGAAATTGTTGTCATTTCATTGGAGGCTTGGTGATTTATTTGTGAAATTCCTAGGAGGGATTGCAATGAGAGGAGAAATCTCACCAAAGTTTCAAAGCTGCTGACCAACTTATTGAAAAGTATGCAATATATTCAGCAAACACTTAGGGCTAACCGCTGGAAAAATACAGGAGAAAATTCATTCCTTGTCAAAAACAGTTGGAAATGTAAAACCCCAAAATGTGTCACTGAAGATGATAAATGAAGTAATATCTCCATTTGATTTCTGTTTATTTGACAAAAATCATTCAAACCCCCTTTTTATTTTGATGTAGTTATAAACTCATAGAAAGTCACAAAAATGGTATACAGAATGCCATACCCCTTTATCCAAATTCCCTCAGTGGTGACATTCTACATAACTATAGTACAGTATCACAAATAGAAATGATATATGTTATTGCTTGAATTGTGTGCTCCCCAACACATATGTTGAGGTCCTCATCCCCAGTATCTTAGAATGTGACCTTTGGAAATGGGGTTGTTGCAGATATAATTTTAAGATGAGGTCACATTGGAGTAGGGTTCTTATAAGATGGCCATATGAAGACAGAGACACAGAGGAAAAATACCATGTATTGAGAAAGGCAGAGATTCTAGCTGTGTAGCTGCAAGCCAAAGAATGTCAAAGAAAACCACCAGAAGTTAGGAAGAGGCAAGGAAGGATTCTGACTAACAGGTTTCAAAAGGAGGTTCAGCTCTCCAGTCAGCCTTGCTGACCCTTGGTAGAATGTTTTCCATTGGCGTTTGACTGGAGTGGAACACTTATTGTCAAAAAGACCTGTTCTGTTAGAGCGCTCAGATCTGTGGCTGGATGAAGTAGGCTTTTCTTGGGACATTTCTGTCTGCACCCGTTGGCCATTCCAAGTTGCAGCCTTCTCCAGTGCTAAAGCTGAAATATGTAGAAGCATAAAGAAAATTGAGGCATCTCACTGCCATGTCATACGTCAAGTCCAAAGAAGTTGCCTTTTCTTTCCATCTTTCAGAGTCTTTTTACATTTGAATTTTTTTATTGTGGTAAATATAACATAAACTTTACTATTTTAATCATGTGAAGTATACAGTTTTGTGGCATTAAGCATATTGACATTGTTGTGCAACTGTCACCACCATCTTTCTCCAGAACTTTTTCATCTTGCAAAATGGAAGCTCTGTACTCATTAAACACCAACAGCCCCTGCAACCCACCATTCTATTAATATTTTCTGTCTCTATGATTTTTGAGGTACTCTAAGTATCTCAGATGAGTAGAATCATGGAATATTTGTTCTTTTGTGACTGGCTTATTTCATTTGGCATAATGTTTTCAAGGTTCATTCATGTGGTAGAATGCATCAGAATTTCCTTCCTTTTTAAAGTTGAATAATATTGTGCTGTATTATATACACATTTTGTTTATCTATTTATTTGTTGATGGTCATTTAGGTTGCTTTCCCTTCTTGACTAGTGTAAATAATATTGGTATGAATGTATGTGTACAAATCTCTATTTGAATCTTTGTTTTTAGTTTTTTTTGGTAACTACAACTAGAGGTAGAATTGCTGGATCATCTACTAATTTTATGTTTAATTTTTTATGTTTGAATTTTTATGTACATCCAGCAATTTTTTCTACTTTTAGAAGAAAATCTAGGGAGGAAATGGGGCTACTCCACCTTGGCTGGAACTGGTATGCCAAATTAATTGTTAAAATATTTTTCTTAGAGTGAACAGATAAATCACATCTGCAGCATAACTAATAAATGTTCCTTGAAGTTTGTGTCAAAAAGATGAACACATCTCTATTTAGAATTCTTACCTGCTTATGACACTTGGGGAATCTTCTTGAAGAATGATTATGTTCCAGGCCTTCTGGTCAACTTCAATCCCAGAGCATGAAATCAATGAGGCAAAATATTTTTGTACTTCTTCAATGTGATTTTTTGCTCATTAGAACTGCTAGCATGTAAATAAAACATAGTTGTTACAATGAAGTTATTAATCTTTTTTTCATTTTCAAGTAATGTTCATTTCTGTTATCTTGTTCATCCTTACCACATCATTTTGAAGAAAGTCAAGGCCAAGGTTATTTGTCTTTACTCTAAAGACAAGAAAATGGACTCAGAGAAGTAGATTTGGGATGATAATTCGAAAGTTTTGCTGCATAAGCAACTACTCCTTCTTTTCAGCATAATACCCATGTTATTTGATTAAATTAATAATAGTAGCACCAGATTAGCATTTTAGATTACCAACCTCATCTTTATCAACAGAGAATGTCCTGTTAATGGGGCTGTACCTCTTCCCCTAGCCTTGGGACTGTGGGAGAAGGGTAAGAATAGAGGGAGAAAGTTGGTGGACTGGGAACATCTGGTTTGCATTTGACAGTGGAAAGAATAATAACTCTGTTACCCAGGCCTGTAGTTTCTCTTTCTGATTTATCACTGGGAGCTGCAGTGGTATACTCTGGAGTAGGACAGTACAAACCAAAACACCTTTCTTGTGAATGCTGTGAATTTTGGGTCACCTCAAATGGAGAATTGTGTGTGAGGATGGCTTAGTGATGGTTAGCTTACATTAGACTGGAAATAATAAAGCCAAAGGCAGCAGAAGTGAACTTTTGCTAGTGGACATTCTTGAGTCTCAGAGTCATTTGCTCTGCCTAGGCCTAGGACGATCAGTTGATTCCACAAAACTTAGCAAACAGAATGTCAGGCAAAGACTCAGAGCCCCACTTCCCAAAGCATGATAAGATTTGACTAGGATGTCTTGTGCCTCACGCGTGCTGCTGGATGGAGCACAGTCCAAGGGTCCCAGTGGACCCACAGCCTCTCTCTGGAGCTTCCAGCCTCCCTGGATTGCAATGTCAAGTTCCTATGGAAGTGCCCAGTTATGAAGCAGACTCCATGTGTAGTTTTAACTAATGTCATTGTTCTCACCCATGTTATTATACAAAATGGCTAAACAGATAGTCACAGACCACCAGCTTTCAGTTCTGGGAAGACAAGTCAGATTATGGGATTTCTGTGCAAAGGTTTTCCCTAGTCATACCTCTTTAAAAACAAAAACAAAAAGCGCCCAAACAGTCAAATTGTTTTTCTACTTTGGTTTCAATGCCAGACATGCAGTAGCTTTGTCTGCAAGATGAGCTGGTTGTGTAACTTCCTACCCCTTACTTTTCCAATGCAGTAGAATAGCTTAATTATATCTTTAATTACCTCATTAAATGAACATGCTTGGGTTGAATCATTTGCTTCTCTTTATCCCTTATTCAGTAGTCCCCTCCCAGCAGTCTCATTTTCTGAGATTTCAGTTACTCTTAGTACAGTACAATAAGATATTTAGAGAAGCCACTTTCCATAACTTTTATTACAAAATATTATTTAATTGTTTTATTATGTTATTGTTGTTAATCTCTCACTGTGACAAATTTATCCATTAAACTTTATCATAGGTATATTGTATAGAAAAAATATACTATTTGTAGAGTCCAGTCCGATCCTTGGTTTGAGGCATCTGCAGGGGATGGGAGAACTACTGAAAAGGGAAGGTGATAAGAATAGAAATTTAGTTTCTTCCACAACCTTTAAATTTAGAAGATTATCAATAAAATCTCAGGCAATCATGTGCTGCCTCCTAATGAAGCCAGTGGCCTTTTCTAGGTCTTCCATTTGTTATGTTTTTAGCTTGCAAAGTGCTGCAATCACACATTCTGCTGAAAACACAAATTCTTGCCCTGAGAACAGGGGCGATCTCAGTTGCACCTGCAGGTGAGCATTCATGCAATAGCCTCTAGCTGAGAGTGATACATAGACAATGGGTGGAAGAGCCAGCTTGGCCCCATGATGAGGCTCTGCAGGCTCTACAGCCACCCCTTTCACTCTTCATGTCCCCCGTCTCACTCTGATTCTCCAGACTAAAATTTATGAACATTTTGGATGGGCACAGTGGCTCAAGTCTATAATCCCAGCACTTTGGAAGGTCGAGGCGTGAGGATTGCCTGAGCTCAGGGGTTCAAGACCAGCCTGGGCAACTTGGAGATACCTCGTTTCTACAATAAATCAAGAAAAATAAGCTGAGCATGGTGGTGCATGCCTGTAGTTCCAGCTACTTGGAAGACTGAGGTGGAAAGATCACCTGAGCCTAGCAGATCGAAGCTACAGTGGCCATGAGCTTACCACAGCACTCCAGCCTGGGTGACAGGGTGAGACGTGGACTCAAATAAAAATAAAAATAAAAAATTTAAATAAAATTTATGAACATTTTGAAGACTCTCACTTAAAGTCTGTTTTTAAAAACATGCTCATGTTGGCTGGGCATGGCGGCTCACACCTATAATCCAAGAACTTTGGGAGGTTGAGGTTGGAGGATTGCTTGAGCCCAGGAGTTCGAAATTAGCCTGGGCAACATAGCTACAAAAATATTAAAAAATTAGCTGGACATGGTGGTACGTGCCTGTAGTCCCAACTACTTGAGAGGTGGAAGTGGAGGAATCATCTGAGCCCTGGAGGTCAAGGCTGCAGTTAGCCATACTAGTGCTACTAGGGGCGAGAGTGAGATCCAGATTCTAAAAGAATTTTTTTTTGTTGTTACTCATGTCTAACAGGTTTAATGAAAGAGGCTACATATTTAGGATTTTTTAAATAAAATATTATACAAAGTGATTAAAACATTAGAAAATACTTGAATGATAAATGTGATAGGTTGAATAATGGCCCCTCAAAATGTCTACATACTAATTCCCCAAACCTGTGAACAGGAATTAGGCAGCAGATGGAATTAAGAGTACAGTAAGTCCCCTACATATGAAGGAGTTCCTTTCTGAGTGCACATTCATAAGTCCAATTTTTTCATAAGTCCAACAAAGTTAGCCTAGGTATCCAATGAACATAATCAGCTATATAGTACTGTACTGTAATAGGTTTATAATACTTTTCATACAAATAATACATAAAAACAAACGCAAAATAAAGAAAACGTTTACAATTTTACAGGACAGTATGTGACAATGTACGCCAGAAATATGAACTAAATTTCCTGGCTGGACATACCAATGCACATTCACATCTTTGAAAGTTCACAGCTTAAAAGTTCATATGTAGAGGACTTACTGTACCCCTGATTATCCAGGTGGGCCCAATGTAATCACAAAGGTCCATACTTTGGAAAAGAGAGGCAGAAAACTCAGGGTTGAGTGATGTGACTTGAGTACTTGGCTGGTCTTTGTTGACTTTGGAGGTGGAGAGAGGGCCACACACTAAGGAATGTGGGCAGCTTCTAGAAGCTGGAAAAGGCAAGGAAATGATTCTCTCTTAGAGCCTCTGACAGGAACCAACCCTGGTCACACTTTGATTTTGGTTCAGTTAAGCTGATCTCAGACTCCCAACCTTAGGGACTATAAAATAAAAAAATGTATACTGCCACTGTCTGTGGTATAAGTTAAGTATCCCTTTTCCAAAAATACTTGGGACCAGAAGTATTTCAGATTTTGGATTTCGAAATATTTTTGGATTTTGTAATTTTGTATATACATATTGAGATATCTTGGGAATAAGACCCAAATCTAAACACGAAATTCATATGTGTTTCATACACACATTATGCACATAGCCCGAAGGTAATTTTATATAATATTTCAAATATTTTAGTGTATAATACAAAGTTGCATTAAGTACTTAAGTGTGGAATTTTCCACTTGGGATGCCATGTCAGTGCTCAAAAGTTTTCTGATTTCAGATTTTCTGATTAAGGATGTTCCACCTGTAATTGGTTGTGGTAGCAGTGGGTAACTAACACAATAACATAACAGAAAACTGATTTCCCAAGTTTCTGGAACAGGTGAGATTACAATGGTAAATTATGTAGCAATACAGGCACTTGGGTGGCCTGTAGCTGTGGGGTGGGCCATGGGCACAGACGCCATCCATTCTCTCACCCTGCATGTGCCTGCTGCTTCTTTTATCAAGGAGTAGAGTTCAATTCCTTTTCTCTACATAAACAGAATGTGGCAGAATTAGCCTGAAACAGAATTAAACCGGTTTCCAGCAAGACCCCCTTTGCCTTCTTGGAAGTAAAAGAAGTCTGAACACCTTGTTGGAGATGGAGGACTGGTGAGTCTCTGGCCACTCCAACAGCAGGGGCTCCAGACACGAATGGGGCCAACATGAGCTGCAGCCCCTGTGGATACCTCAACACGATGCAGAACAGCAACAGCCATCTCCACCGAGCATGACCCCAAATGCAGACATTGAGCAAATAATGCCACTCATTCATGTTGGGTCACTTATTGAGTTTCTCCCATGTGTCAGGTACTGGTTGGATCTCATGCTTGTTGGTGGTAGAGCTGAGGGTTGCCTGTCCTGTGCCCCACCAGCCTGTGAAGTAGAAGCCAGGAACTAGCCAACAAACAGGTGTTTATTCACAAAAGGGAAAACTGAAGACCAGAGAGCCAAAGTCATGTTCACAACACCACACAACCAAGTGCAAATGAAGCTGTATATTCAGGGTTGGGCTCATTTCTGTTACCCTAAAATTATTTTAAACAAGCACCAAAGGACATTCCATAGTTCTGATTGATTAAGGTTTAACAAAGTTAATGTTCATACTTTCCATATAATATATGGAAAGCTCTTTAAAGTTCCGAATTTTCTTAAGTGTACCCTCATTTAAAAGTTTAACTATTACAGAGATAAACCACAAAATTTGATTAGGTTTCAATGAGTGGAAATGATGTAGTCAAAATAAATGAAGAAATCTTTTGTTTCGAGATCAAATGCTCCCAGTTAGCAATTCCTCTTCTAATCTCTTTAAATGACTTTACAGCATAGGAGGCTGATGAAGCAGAGATGTCAATTAAAAAAATGTTTTTTTCTTCCCAGAATCATTCTGATGAAATATATAATTCAGCTACACTTAATTATGGCATACACACTTTCTGAAATATCTTCTACTTTTTGGAATAAGTTTTATTTTCTTTTAATGGAGGGGTTTTCCCAGGCTGTTGGGGACACAGTCTTCTCTGTCCCGTTCCCTGACTTGGCTCCTTCTTTGTTTTGATTGTGGTAAATACACATACCATAAAAATGACCATGTTAACAATTTCTAAGTGTACAGTTCAGTGGTATAAAGTTTATAGTGTTGTGCAACCATCACCACCATCCATGTCCAGAACTCTTTTCCTCTCATAAACCTGAAACTTTGTACCCATTAAACAACAGCTCTCCATTCTCTTCCCAACTCAGTCTCTGGCAACCACCATTTTACTTTCTGTCTCTATGATATTGGTTACTCTAGCAACCTCATATGAGTAGAATCATTCCATTTGTCCTTTTGTGACTGACTTATTTTGCTGAGAATAATGTTCTCCAGGTTCATTCTTGTTGTAACATGTGACAGAACTTCCCTCCCTTATTAAGGCTGAATATAACACATTTTGCTCATCTATTCATGTGTTGATGGACACTTGGGTTGCTTCCATCTCTTGGCTATTGTGAATAATGATACTATAAATGTTGATGTGTGGAAGTCTCTTCAAGTCGCTGCTTTCAATTATTTTTAATGTACACAGAAGTGGAGTTTCTGGATAATATGGCAATTATATGTTTAATGTTTTGAGTGTTTTCCAGTGGTTGCACCATTTTACATTTCCACCAACAGTGCACAAGGCTTCCTATTTCTACATATTGTTGACAACACTTGTTATTCTCTTTTATATATGTAATAGACATTGTAATGGGTATGGAGTGGTATCTTGGCGCCTTCTTGACAGTGGATCACTTTCGAGTCTCCACCTGATCACTTGGCCCCAGGGATTTCCCCCTATACTCTGTCTAGACACCCACCTCTAAAGTGCTGGCACTTTTTGAGGCTGACTTCTTTCTGAGCAGATTGACACCTCTCCATCATGCTAAGGTTTGGGTGGTTGGCTGTCGATCCAACCCACTACTCCAGCCAAGGCTTGTCCTACCCTGATGGGTGCCTTGTCCAGGTCCCAGTTCCTCCAAACCTGGCACATCTTTCTGCCTCACAGTTTAAGAATCAAACGGCAAGCTAGGTGTTTGTACTTCTCTGCTGGGGACATAACAGAATGGCATAAAAATATTTAAATATAAATGAATTGAAAAATAAAATGAGTTGGAAATCATTTATTAGAGAATCATCTGAGATGGTACTTCAAAGTATTTCCCCCACAATAGATATTCCATATGGCATGAAGAATCAAATGCAAAAGTGAAGCAATGAAAACAATCTAGTTGGAGGGAGATGAATATTTATCAAATTCCAGGATAAACATGGGCTTTGTAATTGCAATGCTTTGGGAAAATTAATTCACCAGACATTCTCTTTGGAAGAGCATTGCGATTGTTTGGAAAAGATGCCAGATAAGCCACTTGATGGGCAGGGAGACCCTCCTTAGGGAAAGCAAGGGGATTACAAAACTTCCAGAAAGTTGGGGCCCTTCTTAATGAGCTAACTTCATGTTCTGCTGAGAACTGATAGATGGTTTAGGGACAAATAGCAGGCCAATCTTTCCCAATGGAAAGAATGGAATTTGAGGTTTGGTGAGGTTAGGGAAGATTTTGTAAGCATTAAAAACCCCTGAAAACAGCAACAGCAAAATGTACCATGAACAGAAATAAAGTACATTACAAACTAAGAGACATGTTTGTGGCAAATATGACCAAAGTTTAGTTAACATATTTTCACTTCTATCTATGAAAATTACCAAGACTTCCAAAGAAAACTGGTCAAGGACATTGGGTTAGTCAAGGGCCTCTGAGAAGAGCATGAGATGAGGTGCACCTGAAGATTTTATTAAGGGAAATGAGGGTGAGAAGGAATGAAAGAAGGAAGCTTACAGGAAGCTGGATTCTAGGGAAAGAGAAAGAGAAGGTTGTGGAGGCTGAGGAATGATGGGGGGTTAGATGACGGGGTAAGTGGGGAGCATTCTGGATACTCTGTGGAGTCCAGGAGCTACAGAAAGTAGGATCCTAGGATTCCAGGAACAGATTGGGACTTGGTCTCCCTGCTGTGCCCTAGTTGGTGGGAGCAGCCTGCGGGCAGCAAGACCTCAGTTCCAGTGCATTCTGGGTTCCAGGGCAGCAGCTGGGCCTTGGTCATCTAAACATTCTGTGGTTGGAGTCTGGAGGAACATTTTCATGGTTGCACAGATGTGACAAGAGAGTCCCAAAGGAAGACATACAGATTGCCAAAAACACACTTAATGAAGGGTGTCCTCATAGCTCTCTCAGAAGGCAGGCCCGATATTGGAGGTATCTAGTGTGAAGTCTCCATGTGGAGGAATAGACATCTTTCACGCTATTCTCAGAACCTAAATGGATCTTTGAATCTCAAGAATGTCTCCTCTTAGTGCACCTTTCCAACCAGTGGCCATCCATCCAGTTTGTATTTGAATGCTCCTATGACAGGGGGTTCACTCACATCTGAGACATTTCTGGACAAGTCTTGAAGAGATGTACTACTCAAATTGGAGTCTATAGGTCACCGCATCTGTATGACCTTTTTAGAAATGCAGAGCATGACCTACTGAGTGAGAATCTACATCTTTGCAGACCGCAGGAGTTTTGTAAACATATTCCAGGGTGAGAAGCAGTGCCTTGGGCAGCTTGTGTAGACCTAACACCAGCTTCCCTCCAATTCTTTCAATTGTCTTAGTCATGCTCTGTGGACCCAGATGAATAACTCTGTTGCTGTCTTCCCCAGGTGATGGTGAACATGTGCCATGCCCATCAGTTCTGGCTTGAGGTGGGGATCCTGGTTTGGGGGGAGGGAGCAATGCTGGGAGGAACTCCCATTTCGGATGGGCAGAAATGCGGAGGGAATGGCTGTTTTGGGGGATAAGGTAAAGGACTTTGTGCTTACGATTTAAAGTTTGTGGGGAAAAATGGTCCAGATTGTCAAGGGCCTTGAATGTCAGCCTGAGGACTTTTTTCCTTGAACAAAAGGTGGTGCAAGTGTGGGAGGGTGACACCCACATCACTCTCCAGCCTGGACCGTCTTCCTTAGACCAGGACCTAAATCTTCCATCACAGTTATTCCACCTGGATGGCTCCCAAGTACTTTACGACAGACTGAATAATGTTGCCCAAATTCATATGCTGAAGCCCTAACCCCAGTATAACTATACTGGAGACAGAGCTTCTAAAAAGTTAAATAAGGTTAAGTGAGATCATAAGGGTAAGGTCTTCATTCAAAAGGATTAGTGTCCTCATAAGAAGGGACACAGAGATTTCTCTTTCTCTCTGCCTATGTAGACACAATGAGAAAGTGTCCATCTACAAGCCAGAAAATGGCCCTTACCAGGACCCAAATCAGCCACACCTTGATCTCAGACTGTCAGCTTTCAGAACAGTGAAAAATAACTGTCTTGTTTTTAAACCATGATTGTGGCAGCGTGAGTTGACTAAGACAAACCTAGAATGTAGTATCTTCTTGAGATAACTTGAGGATATCTCTCATAAAACTTGCCCTTCTCTGTACTCCCTCTCATTGAATAGCACCACCACACACCTGCTTTTCCAACTGGGGAAGATTGTCTTTATTCCTTCTCCTCTGCCTCCTGCCTCTAACCAGTCATCACATGGTTTTGTTTTCAATTCTTTACATTCTCTTACATCTATGTTTTCCATCCTCTGGCTACTGCCTTAGTGGAAGACATCATAATCTCTAGTTTGGTTGATTTTGTCTGCTTTCTTTTTTTTATTATTATTATAAAGATGTGGGGTACAATTCAGGGTTAGGCATACAAACGTTGATTAGGCAGGTGCCCCGGTTAATGAGGTATGCCCCTCCCTCCCCTAGCAGTCTCCCTCAACTGCCATTCCCACTCCCCTCTCCTACAGTTTCCCACTGCCAATCCCTTTCTTATAGTATTATAATTGTTCAAGATCTGCTTATGAGTGAGAGCATATGGTACTCTGTTCTTTGTTTCAGTGATGGATTACTGCGTATTATCGACTCTAAATTCATCCAAGTTTCTGCAAAGTTGACATGTTTGTCCTGCTTTATGGCTGCATAATATTCCATTGTGTGTATGCACTACATTTTTTATCCAGTCCAGCTTTGATGGGCAACATGGTTGGTTCCATGTTTTTGCTATTGTGAATAGAGCTGCAACAAACATATGTGTGCAGGTATCTTTTTTTGTAGAATGATTTGAGTTCCTCCGGGTATATTGCCAATAGGGGAATTGTTCAGTCACATGGGAGGTTAACTTCTAGTTCTTTCAGAAATTGCCACACTGTCTTCCAAAGAGGTTGCACTATAGCACACCAGCAGTATAGAAGCGTTCCTTTTTCTCCGCATCCTCACCAGCATCTGTTGTTGTTTGTTTTATTAATGATGGCTATTCTTGCTGGGGTTGGGTGGCATCTCAATGTGGTTTTGATTTGTATTTCTCTGATGATGAGAACCTGCTCACATTGATAAAGGACTTTGGCAAAGCCTTAAGGTACAAAATAAATGTGGAAAAGAGCATTGCATTCCTATATACCAACAACAACTAATAAAAAGTACAATCCCATTCACAATAGCCACACAAAAAATGAAATAACTTGGCATTTTCCTAACCAGAGAAGTGAAAGACCTTTATAATGAGAACTATAAAATACTGCTCAAAGAAATCCAAGAAGACATAAACAAATGGAAAATATTCCATGCTCATAGATAGGAAGAATCAACATTGTTAAAATGTCCATCTTACCAAAGGCAATCTACAGATTCAACGCAATACCCATTAAGTTACCAACATCATTCT
>NW_007246725.1:41858-137542 GCF_000164805.1 Carlito syrichta | reverse complement strand
AGACTTCAAACTTTACTATAAGGCTACAGTAATCAAAACAGCCTGGCATTGGTACAAGAAGAGGCATATAGACCAATGGAACAAGATAGAGATTCCAGAAGCAAAGCCTCAATTTCTCAAACAACTCATCTTTGACAAAACCTCCAACAACAACCACTGGGGAGAGGAGAACCTATTTAGTAAACGGTGCTTGGAAAACTGTCTGATCACATGCAGAAGATTGAAACAGGACACCTACCTATCACCATACACAAAAATGAACTCTACATGGATCAAAGACCTAAACGTAAAACCTCAAACTATAAGAATCTTAGAAAATGCAGGAGACATTTTAGGGAAATTGGAACTGACAACCAATTCCTATTCAGAACATTAAATGCTCATGCCTTAAGAAATAAGATAGACAAGTGGGACCTCGTCAAACTGATGAGCTTCTGCAAAGCAAAAGAAACCATCAAGAGAGCAGGGAGACAACCCACAGAATGGGAAAAAATATTTGCCAATTGTATATCTGACAAAGGCCATCTAGGATCTACAAGGAATTCAAATGCGCCGAAAGATTTTGGCTGCTTTCTAGGTGACTTTCCTGCTCTAAGTTTGCCCATAGTTCCTCATCCCACTTTCCATACAGTGGACATCTTTTCAGATCCTTCCAGAGTCACCTCACTGTCTATGCACTCATGGGGCCCCACTGCCACAGAAGGATGCACAGGCTCCTCTACACAAGCATGCTGGTGGTGACTTTACTTGCTGACCTCTCAGTTCAGAGTGGCCATTCTCCCTGTGCCCCTCCCTACCTTCCTCCATTCCATATCACTGGTGTCTGCCCTTCTCTCTGTCCTGCATTTGAGACTCTGCCCAGGCACTTCCTTTTCCTTGGAGTATCCTTTCTACTTCCACTTTGTTACCTTCTAACCCCTCTCATCCATTGGCCTCTGTTGAGCTCCTTTAGGAAGCACACCCTTTTCTTTCAGACTCCAGCTGTCCTTGAGGCTGCTGAGCACTTGAGATGTGGCCAGTGATACTTGTGGAATAGAATCTGTAAGCTGTACATACGAACTATGCAATGAATTCAGCATAATTTTATATCATTACATGTTGAATTTTGAATAGCAATATTTTAGGTATATTTAGTTAAAATATATTATCAAAATTAATTTCATCTTTCCAAACTTAAAAACAATGTAGTCTTGAGATAACTTAAGATGATGCATGTAGCTCGCACTCATGGGTCACATTGTATTTCTACTGAACAGTGCTCTGGACCAGGTTGGCTGCCCCTCCTGTGTGCTCCCAAAGGGCCTTGTCCTTATTCCTGCTACAATACATGTCAGACTGCCCTGTAATTACCAATCCGACCCCTTGATTGTCTTTTTCAATAGGATCTGTTTCTTAAAAGGGTGTCCTGAATCTTGATCAATAGAATATCCCCATCATCTAATTACAGTAATTATACAGAGGAGGTCCTCACAAAAGATTAATAAGGGGAAGGCAGGAGGAAGAGAGGGAAGAAAGAAGGGAAGGAGTAAGTAACATGGATCCTAACACACAGAATGAGGCAGCTGCATGCCCAGGAGGCTCTGAGTGGGCAGCAAAGAGCTTCTTCTCCAGGATAGGAGGAGGCAAGGCTCTTACTGACCTGGATCTAGAGAAGCTAGCTGGCTGGAACAATCCCTTGTTTGTTGTTGGAACAAGAGTAGGGTTCACGGCAGCTATGGTTTCTGATTGCAGTGAATAACTAAGTAGGGTTAGATCTTCACTCATACACATCCCCAGAGGCCTGGAAGAGAAATGCTTGGTCTTCTAACATAAAACAAAAAGACCATCTTTTGGACACTATTATTTCAGGAGAAAGTACCTTCTCTTCATATTTTAATTCATATGATGAAAACATAATGGATTTTAGAATTAATCTACCTGGCAGATTTTTCTATGTCTTGACTTATCGGACATAAATCAATCTGAGTCTACCTAAGTACAGTAAGTCCAGTTCACGGGAAAGGTGGTGCTCAGATGCAGCATTTTCCCGCAGTTTGTATGGGGAAGAAAGCTCACCATGCTGACAGTTCTTGCCTTGGACACGGTATTCCACGTGGTGTAATTAAATGCACACCAGCATATACAGGTAAGATGAATTGAGTGGGTTAAAGGGAATTCATGCAGTGGGTAAGACATCAAATAAAAGTCTTGTTATCATTCTCCTTAACATAGTAGAATAGGTCCACTTAGAATTTATAAAAAATGCATGTCTTAAAATGAGAAAAGACATATTTCAAACATACCTAAATTAAGTAAGACTTCTTTATTCTTCTTCCACTATTAGTTGTTTAGTTCTACATATGGACTCTGGTTATCATTGCTTGGGAAACTCTTTGCTTTTGGTTTATGGGAATAAATGGCATCTATATATATTTTTCAGTTGAAGTTGAGTCAAGAATTCAAATCTAGGTATTTTGAATGCTAAAACATTAACAGCAGGTTAGCAAAGGTTTAGGCAAGTTTCAGTAGCCTGGAGCAGCAGACTGGGGCAAATCCTGGAGTGGAGAGCTCTCTTGCATCTCAGTTGGTTGCAGTACCCAAGTGAGTCTTCTGAGGGGGATACTTAAAAGTGCTGAAATATCACAGCCCTGAAATGTGGTATTTTCTGGTGATGCCTCATGGAAGAGGAAAGATTACCTCTGCTGTGAGAGAATTATAGCTTCTCTTTCTCTTCTGCCTTCCAAATTTTATAGAAAGTCTTCTAATTGTGGAATCCAATAGGACTTCAAGGCATTTAAGCATATAGTTTCCAGACTTTGTTCACTTTGGTTTGGGGTGGGGGCATTCAGATGGGTAGGTAGACATATCTGGAAGGAATCTGAAATATGTAAGTGGTTTTTAGTTTATATCCACAGCAGATAATCTACTTTTATCCCAAAGTTGCCATATTTATTATAAATATTTCCCCCCTTAAATCATAAGCAGGATTCTTAAGATTAACTGTGATCATAAGCGGGCCCCAAATCATATTACACTTAAAGGTCTTAAACAAATTCACACTTTCCACTTATTATTTAGATATGAAGATTATTGCATCTCTTCCTCCACAGAGTCTGTATTTCTGCGATGGACAAGGGCACCATTTCATAGAGGTCTAGCACATATGCATATTAAAGCAAATAAAATGTAAAGCTACATTTTTACAATGGCTTGCATTCTAAATTACAACTGTCTTCCCTTTGAGCCCCCTATTTTTAATGTGAGGGATTCTCATTAGGTGACAGGAGATCTAAGTGTTGCAAGATGAGTATAAGTTAGTCAGGTGGAATTTGGGGAAGGTGGTTATATAGTCATATACTTTGAGTTATGTACTCAAAGTATGGAGACTTGAGTCTTGGGAAACCATAGTGAAATTTGCACAACTAAATCTTCAGACAGAAAAGGGAAGCATGAAGAGATGAAGTGGTGGCATAGGCAGAAGCTATATATTATTAAAGGTCATGTGTTTGACACTATGGGTTTATATTTTTATGCTAATGGCAATAAGGATGAGTAAAACTAAAGCACAATTTTTTTGTTTTGTTTTGTTTTTTTTGGTGGTTTTTTTTTTTTTTTTTTTTTTGAGTTGGGGTCTCACTCTGTCACCCAGACTGGAGTGCAGTGGCCGCTCCCGGCCACCGCAGCCTCGACCTGCTGGGCTCCAGCGATCCTTCCGCCTCAGCCTTCCAAGTAGCCGGATTTACAGGCATGCGCTACCACGCCTGGCTGATTTTTTGATTTATTCTAGAGATGAGGTCTTGCTGCCCAGACGGGTCTCGAACCCGCGGGCTCAGGCAATCCACTCACCTCAGCCTCCTAAAGGCGTGGGATTACAGGCTGAGCCACCGAGCCCAGCAAAGCACAATTTTTATACTCAAGGAGCTTAGAGTCTACTTGTGAGATGGATAGGGAATTTAAATATGTTATGATAACTGCCAGTAGAACTTGTGCATTTTACATTCCAGAGGGTTCTATTCACATGCAGTCTAAGCACATGTCTTGGTGTAGTGCAGTTCATAAACAGCACAGCAGTCCATGGTAGCCCTGGTTGTTAAGACAGGGGTAAGCACCAACTGCTATGTGTGCATCTTGAAAAGAAGACCCAATTTAGCATTTATTAAGCAGTGAAAATTTCCAGTAGGAGTGATAGCCAATCTATGACCTGAAGTATATGTGAGAGTTAGGAATTTGAGAGAGGAGCAAGAGGAAGCTTTCAAAATAGTAGTTTCAGCATGTACAGAGGCCTGGAAGCATAAGAGATTGTGTGTAGTCTGTCTAGTGCCTAGAGGGCATGAAGGCAGAGAGCTGGTAGCAGTCTGTATGAACTGGTAAAGATGCACTGGAATATGGAGGGCTACAGCTCAGAAGACAGGTGTTGTTCAGAAACACAAATGAGAGTCATTAGCAACAGGTAGGGATTATGGGAAAGGTGAGTTGTAAAAATAGGAAAAAGATGAAGGATGGAACCCTGACATGTATTGGCATGAGAGGGAAGGATGGGTGGAGAAGAACTCTATTTGGCTGAGACTGAGACTGAGTTTTTTGTATGCAGGAGAAGGAAAAGGTGTCCAACATCAATTTATTTCAAAGTTGCCTTTGGATTTAGCTGCTAAGAGGTCATTGATTACCTTTGTGAGACTGATCTTGAGGATGTTTTGATGTAGGAAAGGAGACTGAAATTAGTTAAGGAGATATTTGCTACAAATCCTGGTGTCAGTGTTGGCTTTTTCTATCTGCCGGGTGTGCAAACCCAAGTTAGTTTTGGTAACAGTAGATGGTGGAGTCACAAGACATTCTCAAATTGTTGGGAAGCCTCAGGTTTTGGTCCAAGACCTCTCTCTATTTTTTTCATAGTTTATTTTAAATATCATCTAGTTCAATTTATCTTATTTTATTGTTAAACTGACCCCAACTGTATATCTTCTGACTGAAGAATACCTGCTAATAATTTTACCTACCCAGAATTTCTGGTAGCAAAATACCACAATATTTACCTGAAAATGTATTCTTTGGCCCACATTCTTAAAATATAATCTTGCTAGATATGAAATTCAGAGTTGGAGATCATTTTCTTTCATCATAGTGAAGAAATCATTCTATATTTTCTACCTAACCTTGTTCATATTGAAAAGTAAGCTGTCAGTCTCATGGTTACCCATTTTGAGGTAACCTTTTTTCTTTTTTTCTTACTTTAAATTCTTTGGCTTCTATATTTGATATTTTTCAAATCTGCTTTTTATAGTTTTCATTTTCTCCTCAAAGTTCAAGCATGTTCATTGCTCTTTGGGTGCTGGAATTAAAGTATCTGAGGTAGGGCCATGCCATGCAAGTTACTTCCCTCTGGACTATAAGGAGAATGATGTTGGAAAGTGTTAGCCTCAGGGACTGATTGATATGTAGCCCACATGAACACCGAGGCAGGTGAAGACTGTAGATCGGAGGGAGGAAGAGAGTGAGAGAAGGGCAATGATGCTGGTGTGGTCTTCAATGCATGAATGAAGGGATGATGGCATGTGAAAGGGAAGGATAGGCAGAAAGGAGGGATGATGTCAGCCAGTGGGTAATAAATGCTGCAAAAAATGAAGAATGAGCAGAGCAAATGGAGAGAACAGAGAATGGCAATCTTGCATCTATGCCTGAAGTGGATGCGGGTCTCTTTCTGTCCACTTGAGAAGACAGTGAGAGTGGGTTTCTCAGAGCAGTGTCACATTTCAGTACGGGCAGGAGAGGTGATCTGCACTTCAAAGAGGCCAGGTCACAGCGGGACTGTATAACCTGAAAAGAAAGTACTAGACACAGTGGTAAAGATAAGAAAACATATATGAAGTAAGGAGGGAGCAGAGCACTATGGCCAGAAGACATTTGATAGAATGGGAGCCAGGGAGGAGGCCTATACTCAAAGACAGGGAACAAGGGTGGCAAGAATGTAAGGATGTGAGGCTTCCTGGAATTATAGGCCTTATGCTTGGTTGCTATGAAACCAAAGAAAACTTGCTCTGAGCATGTGGAGCAAGGATCCATTAGCTCCAAATGCACTGACCTCATGCTGGAAGCATCAGTGATCCCAGGTGAGTGAAAGAGAAGACATGTTCCTTCCAGACTCCCTTCACTCATGCTAAAAGAGCAGCCAAAGGCCTCATGAAGTTACCATGAGACTCTGGGAGAGTCTTGCCTTGTGTGGAAAACAGTGCAAGGGGTGCTGCCTATTAATAAGTTGGCAAATTCAGCTTCTCCAATAAAATAGAAGGTTAAATTCATGTCCAAAGGTAGTTGTAACTAAAACTTGAGCTAATATATATGAATGCATTTTAAGGTCTATATTACAAAAGTGATTAAACTATCACCTTCTAATTAAAAAAACACATTGTATAAACCAACTAATAAATTTTTATGTTAATTTGATGAGAAATATTGAATTCCTTCTATAATGTTATTTTAAAAATAGCTAAAGTTTTATTGGGAAAATAAATACATGTATGAATGTCAATTCAAATACATACAAAAGAGAATAGAAGAAAGACAAATTACCCCCTCAGCGCCCCCATTCCTCTAAGGATCACTCCCCAAGGCAACTGCTCTTAGAATTTTCTTACACATCATTTCAAGAATGTTTTAAACATATAAAGCCACATTTTAAAAAATGATGTTGAAGACACTCTGTAGATTATTTTGCATTTGCTCTTCATTTTGTAATCAGTTTTATATAATGTATAGTAGGCTACATAGATCTAATTTATTCTTCTACATGGCTGCACTGTATTTCATTGTGGGACCACAGTGATTTATCTAACTAGTCCTTTACTGATAGACTGCATGTTTACAGTCATTGCATGGCCACCAAAGTTAAAGTCAGTATCATTTTATTTAGACCTTCTGCATGTGCAACTCTCTGTGCCTGTAAATGAGCAAGTTAATAGCATCTGAGCAACTATAATTTACTTAGATTAAGACATATTGACCTCTAACAAAATTAGCTGAGATTCCACATATCCTCCCAATTGTGTGTCACCAAAACTTACGTGAACCGTGGAAAAACATCTTAATTTGCAATTATTTAATGATGAGGGATATTGAGCTTCTTTTCAATTATGTATGTGCAATTTGCATTTCTATGTATGTAAAATGTCTGTTTTTCTCATTTTCCACTGTTTTTGTTCTATTTTGTTGATTTGCAAAAAATCTTTATAAATTAAGAAAAATTTTCTCCATCATTTATTGCAATGTTTTTTCTTTTTATTGGTCTTTTTATTTTGATCACAATAGTTTTGTTGTCAAATTTATCAGGTTTTAAAAAATGGGCTCCAGCCGAGCTCGGTGGCTCAGCCTGTAATCCCATGCTTTGGGAGCCTGAGGTGAGTGGATTGCCTGAGGCCGCGGGTTCGAGACCTGCCTGGGCAACTTGGCGAGACCTCATCTCTACAATAAATAAAAAAATTAGCCGGGCATGGTGCGCGTGCCTGTAGTTCAAGCTACTTGGAAGGTTGGGGCAGAAGGATTACCAGAGCCCAGCAGGTTGAGGCTGCAGTGGCCGGGAGCCGCCACCGCACTCCAGTCTGGACGACTGAGTGAGACTCCAACTCAAAAATAGGGTTCCAGTTGCCTAAAATACATTTTCCAACAAAAGAATATGTCTAATTACCTTTTTCTAAACATGTGTTTGCATTTAAATTTTTTTTGGAGTTTTGATTCATGGGGTTTATTTGAATATAGGGGTGAGGGAAGAACCCAGTTTTGTTTCTCCTATGATTATACAGTTGTCCCTTGGTATTCATTTATGTATCTATTTATTTAGTCAGGGTCTCATGCTGTTGTCCAGGCTTGAGCACAGTGGCATGGTCACGGCTACTGCAGCCTCAACCTGCTGGGCTTAGGCAATCCTTCTGCCTTAGATGATCTGAGAAGCTGGGACTACAGGCACATGCCATCATGTCCAGCTATTTTTTTTTTTTTGATTTGTTGTAGATACAAGGTCTTGCCATGTTGCCTAGGCTGGTTTTGAACTCTTGGGCTCAGGCAATCTTCTTGCCTCAGCCTCCCAAAGACATAATCCTTTTTTGTGATTACAGGAGTCAGTCACCTTTCCTGGCCCATTTATTTAATAATCTATTTTTCTCCAAGGATTTTAAATTCTGCCATTATGATATGCTATAATCCTATATGTATTTAGTTCTGAGCTCTCTTCAAATTAACAATTTTCCTATTTCTACTCTAGAGCAAAACTTGTAATTACCACAGTTTTAGAATGTTTTGATATCTGATAAGACTTGACCACACTGCTACTCTTTTTTTTCCTCAGAATTTTCCTGACTGTACACACATAATAATGTTTCCAGTTGAACTTTAAAAACAGATTGAATAGTTTCAGAAAAAGTTAATATGAAGAATGAAAGTTAGTATTTTTATAATTATTCAAGATCAAAGTATAACTTGTAAGTATTGGATCATCTATGTTCCTTAGAAATTTAAAGTGTTCTCATACATATCCTTTATATATTTTTTGTTTAGTTTATCCTAGGCATTTTTATTACTGTTCTTACAACTTTAGATGGAATGTCTCTTAATATTTTATTTTCGAAATACCTGCTCTTTATGTTTATGGCATGCTCTTTGATGTTATTATAAACTACCATCTTACTGAAAGGGATTTACTAAACCCCCATGTTGTTTCTAATGGTTTTATTGTATTGTATTTGAATAACTGTCTTTGGTGAAAGCTCTTTATGAAGTTCTAAAAAGTGTTTGTTTATTCTCTCCTCCTCCTCCTCCTCCTCCTCATTATCATCATCACCATCACCATCATCAACAGTAGCAGGAGAGTTGTAATAACAGTGATAACAATTTCAACCCTTCTGCCCTATATTAAACCTATTTTGCTCACGTAAGTAGAGCAATTCTAAATAAGTGGCTATCCAACAAAGGTGGGTCCTACAACTGATAACAGACAAACATGTTTATTTATTCATTTAATAAAATATTTATAGATATCTATAAAGATGTTCAGCTATGGTCAAACATTAAATAAATAATTAAGATACAAGATGAAAAAGAGAAAATTGAGTGTGCCAGATACGTGATGCACCTCATTTCATGTAATTTTCCTCAAAGCAATTATATTGCTAATCCTGTTTTTGTAAACACTCAGAAGAACAGACACTCAGAGAGGCTAATTCTCTTGGCCAGGATAATACAGTCACATATTTGGGCTTAAAACCCAGATCTGTCTAATTCCACAGTTCTCCCTCTTTTTTCTACCTTTCCTCCCTGCCATTCATGAAAAGCTCTAGACTTGCATTCTTAGATGGTGCCTGAGGTAAGCGGTATAAGGGAACCATATGCAGAGGAAGGCAGAATCAAATGCTGCCTGCAGTTGGGAGAGGTGCTAGGGGTATTCACCAGAATATCACCACGTTGGAGGGAAAGGTGTCCCAGCAATAGGTGATAGCAGGTACAAATGAATGGGGCCATGAGAAAACACTGAAGTTAAGAAACTATTTAAAATGTGGTCAAGAATTGCTGTCTCTGAAATGTAGTGTGCTGAGATGGCAGAAATAGAGTTAAAGCTGTAACTCTGGTCAAAGGCTGGAGAGGCTATCTGTGATGTGTGGTAGTTAAGCACAGCAATGGGATTAATGGCATTAATCAAATGAATGGTAGCATTACCATGCAACAGGCAGGACAGTATTACAATTTTAATACAGTTTTTTCCTTTCTTAAAATGTGTATACTTTTTTGGCACCCTCTGTATACATCCAGAGAAAGAGATATGCTTCTAGCCTGGAGATATGGACTCAGGAGTCCTCAGGGCATCGGTGGAGGGGGAGCACATGGGGCATTTGGGTGCAGTTTGAAGGAGGGAGGAAGCGCTTTGAGGACAGACTAGAAAGAAGCTGAGATTTAGTAGGCAGGCAAAGGAAGAGAAACCTATGAAGAACAGAAGAAAGAAGTGGCCAGAGAGTAGAGGAAAATGGGAGGCTGTGTGCCACAGAAACACAGATCTGAAGAGGGTTAAAGGAAATGGTGGCATTCAGCATCTCAGAGAAGACAGACACAAGGACTGGAAAGTGTCCAGTGGACTTGCTTCTGGGTGGGCCTTCAGATAGGCCACCTCTGTTATTTTCAGGAATCTAAGATGAAAACAGGAGGAATTCTGAGGCCCCACTGCAGACAGACATAGTTAAAAAGACAATTCAAAGTCTTTAACAATATCTTAATTTAGTTCCAGGCTATATTAACTAAAATAGCTGTATTGACTCTCTTAAGATAGGTGGACCATGTCAAATACAGAACCTAAACTGTGATTAAGGCCCATGGATAACTAATTCCAGGATATTCTGCAGATTTACTCAGACAAAGTCTCCTTATTCATCAGTACTTCTAGACCACAAAGACTGAGTTCTGGACCTAATAACTTTTGCCACAACTTGGGATGATATTCTAGCAATTGCACTTGCAATTCATAACAATGTTCCTCTTCTATCAATGACCCAGACTCTACACATTGGGAAATGGCCCAGTCCTAGAACTCCAGATCTTTACTGCAGCCAGAGTGCAAAGAGTAGTGCTTCATTCCTGTCAGCATGGAACAAACTGAGAGTACCCCGGGAAGAACTTAGTCTTCTGTGGACTTGGGGCAACAATGATCTTACCATGTAATAGTGAAGCCCAGGCACCATTCAGACAGGTTAATACTTCTCTCTCCTTGAACTCTTTAACCTGACCAAGCCTCAGCAGTTGAGAGGCTGAGGTCATTAGTTGACAGCCCATCAACTCAGGCCTGACTCACCTCACAGACCATCAAGGCCATATAGAGCCATCTAGAAATGTGTAATCACAAACTCTACCCCTTTCCTCTGTAGAAAAGTTAGCAAGTGCTCCTCTGCCTTTTTATAACCTCTTCTCACTCTGGCATTGACCAATACACTCTTATTTTTCAGATTTTAGTAAAAATCCTATAATATTCTGATCTGGGCTGCAGAAAAACTCATGTTCAAATATGTATATATGTTTTAAATAATTACAGTAAACTTTTTCTCATATATACTGACTCCTTTTTAATCCAAGAAAAATAATTTATATTTTTCAAAAAGTTTGATTTAAAAACAACAACAGCAACAAAATTCAGCACTACTGATTTAAAACCTCTTGAAAACTTGGAGGAGCTGCCTCATTCCTTTGTTTCTATTGTTTTCTATGTGTAAAAAGCCTTACATGGCCTCATTTATCACAGTGACTTCTCTGGGGAGCTGCCATTTCCTGCCACCTTAGCCTCCTACTTGTAGAAAAACATTGAAACAGGGAGCTGGAAACCCCAAACTGAACAAGTCACTGAAGAAAATAAGCAATCAATTACTTGTGTGCACATCTATTTGTAGGCAGTGTTGTTTATGCAAGGGAATCTCAATGAGGGTGTAGATGGAAGAGATTTGCATAACATAGCACTAGAAGAAATCCCAGGCACTCAAGTCTATCTCTATTCAAGTGATGACTGGAATTCTTAGAAGTGCTGTCTGACTGTGGAGGAAAACCAGGTGGTGGTAACCGCTTCGCCATGTGGCACTGAGGGGCAAGGTTTGGGGACCAGCATGAATTAATCACTGGCTTTTAGGATGTCATCACATTCCTTGCATCTGACTTTGGTGAATTCCAAAGCAAGAGCTGGGAGAGAAGAACCATTTTGGTTTTATAATTTTCTTTTTAAAATGCCAGTGTTGCAATTGCAGGCTCCTTTGATGTCAGGAGCCCAGAGTCTTTGCTGAACAGAAATCCACTGCACCTGGCAGATGTGTTCAGTGTCTTCTGTAGTAGGGACATAGAGCAAGAGAGCAATCTGAAATAAGGACTTCACCAGTGAATGAGCTGATAAATATGTTCACCTTGCTGGCCCAAGAGCCTGCTACTGAGGCATTTTGCCTGAAACAATCCCTGCATAGAGGTCCTATGATAAGCCTTTAATTCCCTACGTATTCACAGATCAACACAATTATGAGCTTGGTATTGCACTCCCTCTTGCCAGTTTGCTGAGTGAATTAACAAGGGCAGTAATCCTCTGTCTCCCTTCAAAACATGCCCTGAGGGAGATATGCCTAGGTTAACTAATCTGTTGATAAGCAAATTTAGATAACCTACCATAATGAAAACATTTAATGAAACTTAAGAGAGCTTTTATTACATTAAAATTATGAAGAATAGATATGATGAAGTATTTTGGAAAATTGTTTATGGTTTTGTCAAGTATTACATAGTCTTAGTTTTCTGAGATTTATATGTTTAGTTTTATTTTGTTCATGTGTAACATACTTCATTTGATAAAGTCTTTGATGAGGTTTACAAAAGTACATACCATATAAGAAGATAAAATACACGCAACAGAAGAATTCCAGGTTATGAATGAAATTTGCTACCTATGTCTAAATAGATGTCTTCCACTGAAATTTTCAGGTAATAAAGAAGAAAGTTCAAAGCCTCTAGCCCTAGATATAAGAAGTGTAGTCATTGAGCCCAGCTGTGGAACTTCCACAAGTGATTTACATACAGCTCATATCTAAAGCTCTGAAACAACACAAGACTGAAGGGAACAAAGGAAACATTGCCTGTGTTCACCCCATCCATTTGACTCGACCTCAGAGTTCTGGTCCCAAGGGGTTAACCAGAAAGCCTGTCCACGAACCCCCAGTAAGGGGATTTGCTTTCTGAGATGCCTGTCTTTCCTTATCCAACTACTCCCATGCCCTAGCCACCCAATTAGGACTTTATATCTTGTCACATCTATTAAGGATACTGCCGGCTGGGTGGAAGTGTACACACAGTGATTCACTGCATTATGGAATTCGAACTTAACAGTAGAGATGATAGAAACAGATAGGAACAATAGAACTTCTCCCTCTGGTCACTACCACTGTGCATGAAATGTCTTCAGCAGAGATAAACAGGAGGACATGTGTGGGTCCACTCACCCAGAACACTCTTTCCTCTTAACAGTCAGCACACTGGGCAATACCAGTTCAATAGAAACTTACAAATTAGATGCCTGATGGGCAGGAGAATTTCAGCCACAGGTAGCAGACTATGACCTGCCTCCCAGTTTCAGATCTTGCAGGTAGGAAAAGTGAGATACTTTTTTTCCACTGGTTGACAAAGATCCCTGAGAATGTTTTTTTTTTCTTATTCTATTATGACTTTAGTTAAATAATGAGAAAGCACTGAGACTGAAAGCTAAACTGTTACAGAGTAGGCTGGTGCTGTGGGAATAACACAAAGATTTGCAAAAGTTAAGCAAAATAATTTATTTTCCACTTTCTACAGACAGAAAGGGAGCCTACACTCACAGGTAAGCATGGCCCAGAGGTTTGGGTGCAGGGGGTATTTAAGGTTTGAGCTTTTATGAGAGAAATAAGGGATGGGTAAGAGCTATCCCAGCAACACCTAAGGTGTGTTCTTAGGTGTGGGCAATGTCAGTCAGGTGCTTTGAGGTTGTCAGGGTAACCTGTGTCTTGTGACTTCAGGCAGGAGACTGGTGGGCAGTCATGGAAGGTTGATCACAATAGAGTGTTTGGTTAGTCTTACTTTATGTACCTGAAAAACAAATGCTGGGAAAGAAGCAGCCAAGGGGTAACGAGCAATTATTCATTTTACTTAAACAACGAGTTTTGTGAACTAATAATCAATGACAGACTAGAACAAGCTGTTGCTTTAAGCATGACTGAACTGGGCAGACTACTATGATTGCTCTCTAGCCTTTTTACCTAAAACTTCTTTATTGTAAAAGTTGAGCTCTTAACCCTTTCAGAGACAAAAAGAGAAAAAGGATTATTTTAAAGATATGGATAAAATGATTTATCACCTATTAATACAGCAGAAAAAGACATTTATATGTACATATCCTATGCTCAGAATAAACTATTAAAAATCATGAAGTTTATGAGATAGTGATGAACATATGGAAGAGGTTGAGGTAGGCTGAGATTTTAAAAAACATGATTGGACAAAAGTAAAAGAAATGTAGGAATGCCAAAGACTCTGTTACAGGATTAAAATCTGTACCATAAAGAGTGAAAAAGAGTTGGCAATAGAAATTCAATGACCTGGAGACGAAACTACATAGACTGTATAAAAAAGTAGAATGAATATACAAGTAGAATATGATGAGAAGGAATAAAATAGATATCAAGAATATATAAATCAATTTATGACAAACTAGCATTCTGCAAATGGAGCTAGAAGAACTGTGGAAGAAAAAAATTCACATGAAAAAAGATTTCCTGTGGTTATAAAAAGGTGAACTTTTTGAAAAAAATGAATCATCTTATGAACAGAAACCTGCATGTATAAATATTTTGCCCAAATGTTTTAATTTCAATGTTGATGAATAACCACTCAAAATCATCTTTCAAGGAGAAAGGAAAATCACAAGGAAAAGTTTTAGAAAAAAATCTTCCAGAGAGAAGGAACTGCAATGATTTATGTGAATCTTCCCGGGGCAAGATATAGAGATTCAAAATTTCTATACCCAGTTCATAATAAAGACATACTTGGTTGCCCAAGACCCATGTGCCTTACTTGAAAAATTGACTGGTTGAGTGAGAAATAAATTAAAGGCAGATATTTAGGCATGGCAAAATCATAATATAAAAGGTCTGTGGTTAGTATTATTGCCAGGTACATGCAGAGCTAGATATTAAATAGTTTTGTAAATAAAGAGTCAAACTTGTGTGTAAAAATTTAAAAAGTATTAAATTTCAAGGTACATGATATTGAAATAGTAAGTTAATACAAATAATCATACTAGCATAAGCAAATGAATGAAATCTTGCAAAAAATTTTCACCTAAGAGGGAGGTCAACAGTTATTAAATTTTTTTTGAATTTGACAGTTAGAGAAAACAAAGGAAGATGTATGTTTTGGAAAATATTAAAGGATAGCAGAAGTAAATTTGAAACAGAATTTTTTTTGAAATCATTGAAAAAAATAAAAACAAAGGAAATGTTCTTAAGAAATACACAAAGGAAACAGTAAAAGCATACTAAAGTAGAAAGCATGATAAAATTAAGAACAAAACATATATATTAAATCACTCAGGTTAGATTAAGAAATAAAATTAAATTAAACTCAAAACAAAAGGGGATAGAGGCATGCCAAATAAAACTAGGCACAATTCTCCCTCCTTCCCCTGCTGCCCAAATGCAATCCCTCTCCATAAAAGACCAGTTTCCTTAAAAGTAACATTCACTGTAAAAAAAAAAAAAATAACAACATGAAGAAAGTTATATTACTGATAAAAGATGAAATTAACAATAAATAGTATATTTCTTTAAATGTGTCAGGTAAGATACCATGAAAAAATAAAGCAAAAGTTGCTAGAAAGTTTGCAGATGAAACACATATTTACATAACTTCCCTCTTGGAATGCATTTAAATGAACAAAACGATCCTATCATAGAAAAAGAGTTGATCATTGATGAAACAAAAAACAACCTCAACTCTTATAGTGGATAGAACGATATATACAAAATGCAACACATTTTAGAGCAAATGAAAGGAAGATGTTAAGGTAGAGTATCTCTCCTAATCCAGAGGAAGATCTTTTAGAGGTGAGAGATGGTTGAGACCCTTACAAGCATCTCTCAACTTGGAGAAAAGAGAACTGGTTATGGATAGCTTTGAGTCTATTTTCACAGCACAAAAAAATTAGGAATGCACAGTTAAGAGAGGATCGTGTGACCTTTCCATTTAGTTTTTCCCTGGTCAGGAAAGAGTGACTGAAGATGGGGTGGAGCAGAAGAAAAATATAGAAATGTCTTAGGAGCCAGCTTTGCATCTACATAATCAAGTCCAATGAACAGAAACCAATTAGCACTGACCCTGTTGTCCCCAAACGAGATAGTCCTACTAGTTGGTCCGCTTGCCCGAGAGAAGAAATGACCAAAATTGGAAAGGAAAATTTCCTGCAACACACACACACACACACACACACACACACACACACACACACACACACACACACACCCATCAACCTTTCAAAGGAACCAATTTGTGGGACAGAGAGTTAGGTAAGTTGAATGGGAAAGGCTCACAGAAAATGTTCAGAAAGTATCCAGTGCTCAATTCCAGGGTCTCAAACATTCAGGATCTCTGTTTATTCCCATCTACTTTTTTGTGGGAATCTTCCAAAGTCCCTGCGTTGGCAGTCATGCCACTCCTAAGAAAACCTCAGAAAGAACCACCTCAAAGCTGCTCTGCTTCGTGGTCTCTCCAAAGGGACTAAACGGTAGAAGGAGGTTAGCTTTAGGAGGTTAACTCTGCAGAAAGAGAAAACCACAATAATCTGGAATGTTCAAAGATGGTGGGTTCTGCCTAGGAGGAACTGAAGTCCCTGTGGCCTGAAACTTATAAACAGAAGTTAGGCTACCACTGGGTAGAGATCTCCATCTCTTGACCTGACTTTCTGCTGGAATAGGAAGAATGGGACTACAGAAGATGGATGTGGAAAAAGCACCCTAGATCCCCCAATTGCAGCTGGCTTGGACCCCTGTGTGCCATTTCAGAGTTCCGTGAAGCTCCTCCACCGTGGGGATTAAAGGCACATGCCCAGGCCTTTCCCAAGATGCTGTGGTAAGGAGGGAGCCGTTATGGCCCTTGGAGTGTGGAAGTGTGGGTGGTCGCCATTCCCCTGGCTCTGGAAGTCTACTGTCCAAGGTAAATTAGCAACTGCTGAACCTTAAAGCATTAGGGCAGGACTACCAAATGCCTGTGTTGCTTCTTTTCCCCATCAGCGTTTAGGGCTAATGGGAAAGGAATTGTTTATTTTCTTTTGTTTTTACATTTTGGGGTTAGCTTTACTGCTAACAGAAAAAGTAAGATAAATGGCCCCACAGTGATGGAGAATGACTGGTGCAAAGACCGAGCATGTGTCAAGTTTATAAAGTTTATGAAGGGGAAATTGGAGCCTACCGTGCTTCTCAGTGACCCGGATGCCCCCAGTCCACGAGGTCTCTCTGAATCTGAATCCCTTTGTTTTTCTCTTTAATCCCATGAAAGCACGTGCAAAGGGCAGAGCTATGTTTTATCAAGAAACCAATTTTTCCCCTTGTTTGCTGACTACATCATAACCATTACAGTGGCCATCTGTATCTCTTATCTCTTCCACCCCTCTCAAGAGGCTGCTGTGTTGCAGACTCTCTGCAGGCATCTTCTCACGACCCTCCACTGCCGATTCTCTGGCTCACGTTTGCTGATACACACACTGTCATGGAGCCCTGGTTGGCTCTGCTCTACAGGGTTGGTGCCCATGTCTCTAGGATCAGTAATATTTTAAATGCCTTCCTCACCGGGCACCAGTGCACTGCCTTTCTCTCCTCCTTATACATCCATCTCTGGGTTCTCCATGTGTTTCCCAGCACCTACCATAAAATGCATCCTCCAGTCAAAATCCACAGTGCCTCACAGCCCTGGGTTACCCCTCATAAGTGTATGCCTTCTATACGTCTTTCAAGGAGACATCTACTTACCTTTTCTCATCTCAGTTTCCATAGCTTCCTTACTTGACATTCTGCTTTGGGCAGACCCCAGCATTTCCAGTTTTCCTGTACCTGCCCCATACCATTCTCTACCTGGCATTGCCATAAAGTGCTCATCCTGACTTCTTGTGAGATTGTGAACTCTGCAGGAAAAAGAAAAACAGCCGATTTAGCCCTCTATCCTCAACTCATTCAGGAGGCCCAAATACATTGATTTTTCTTCTTGGCCTTTTCTCCCACATCTTTCCTGGGTCCCTTGCCAGACCAATGGCTCCTAACTATTGTCTTTAGCTCAGACCACTCCTAAACAGTGGAGAGGTCTGCTTCCTCAGCATCTCCTGCCAGATGGACCACAGGCACCTCAACTTCTGCCACTACTGCTTCCTCAGCATCTCCTGCCAGATGGGCCACAGGCACCTCAAGCTTAACATTTCCAGACATAAACCAAGGATCTCCTGGTTCTACCTCACCTTGTGTTTGCTTTGACTTGCCTGCACTCCTCATTCAGGCCGAGGGCATTAAAGCCAGCATCCCACACCTCCTGTTTTCCACTCTTCTCCTGCACCTCCACTTCTCACTAGTCACCAAGCTCCAATAGAGTCTCTACCTTGACATTTTTTGTACTGTCCCACTGCCCATCAACCCTAAATCTTATAACATAAGTGGCCTCCAATTTATTAAATTATTCCTCTTAAAACACTTTGAAGACTTCCAGTTGCTTGGAACCGTTTTTGTTCTTTGTTCTTGAGTTACATGGACACCTGGGGGTTATTTCCCTGGGTTTCAGGGCACTTGAAGATTCTTGAGAGATGTCATATATTATTCTGGAGTATCAATTTTACTTGATACTTAGTACTATTTTAAAATATTAAAACAAATATTAACATATTATGGAGTAGAAGATAAAATTAGAATATATAAGATATTTTAAATAAATCATATGCACAGGGGCTTACTTTGGCTATAACCTAAGACCCTTAGAGAGTATGAAATCAGTCTCCTTAAACAGTTTGAAGGTTTGAAGGAGTTCATTCCATCCAAAGAAATACAAACAACCCAGTACGTCCTACATGGCCCTCCGAGGTCTGACTTTCCTCATCTGTCTAATCTTATTTCTCAGTGTCTTTCTCAAGGCCTGTGCTCTGGCCACACTTCATATTTCTATGCTTTTGTTTTTGTTCATGGAGCTTCCCTTTCCAAGGCTGTTCTTGCCCCTTCCCTTTCAGAGTGGCACTCATATATTCCTTCTAGGCTTAGCTACATGTTTACCTCCTCTCTGAAACCTTTATTCTTTCCTCCAAAAATGGAGTACAATTTTTTCCTCTTTCCCTCATGTCCCCAGTGCCTCTCCTCCCATCTTCCTTATAAACTTAGTTGATAAAGTCCATGTTTTGGCTTCTGTGTCTTAAACAATGGTGAGGAAGTCTTTCCCAACTGTGCATGTTTCTGTGGGTTGAGGAAAATCAGCTTTCAGCTTAAGTACCTCCCCGCCTATGCAGTCCCTCAATGGTGACTCTGAGCAAATGTTACCCCTGACTCAAGTGGCTGTGACTCTCCCTTTTTTTCACAGCTCTGAGTTAAACCCTGAGATGATCATTTTCTGGGTGTATTTCCTGGAACTGTCCCCAGAGCACCCCCACCCAGAACTTGCTGGGAGGACCTGCTCTTCTTGCTTTCCCGATGAGGAACACTTAACTTCGCCTTGCCATTAGGGGTCCTCTGTCCCTGTCTCACTTGTTTTTGTTTCTTTGGATATGGGGAAGCTTCTCAATAAGACCTCTTTCATCTTACTTTATAAGAGAGGTTTGGGAATTTGCCCTCCCTTTCTAGAACCTAGCACTATCTCTAGCATGCAGCATGTTTACTAAATGCTAATGATCTGGCTGGAGGAAGAGACCATGCAGGCAGCCCTGGAGAACCTACCTTTCTTTTAAGTTCCTTCTTAGGAAAAGAGGGCACCTCTAGGGCCTATAGTGTTTTCCCTTCTTGCTAGCTTTGCCTTCATGGAAAGGAGAGTGTAGACATTTACAAAGAACACCTGGCTGAGAAGTTAACTCTTGTTTATCCCTGGCCTGTGTGATCTAGAAATGAGTGTGACCCCTCATAACCAAGCACCAAAATCTTCATGCATACGTAAAACCTAGCAGATGCCTGTCCTTTCCAAACCACTCAATGTACTCTGGAGAAAGACTCATTCACCCAACTCCCTGGATCAACCCACAACTCCACTAGATCAGTCTCCCAGATCTATAGTTTTCTGATCATGTGGTTTTTAAGGTTGAGTTTTTTTCTTTCCAGGGCTAGCCACCTTCCTATTATTTCAGTATTATAGAAGCATGGTTTATGCAGATAATTAGGGAATAATCAATGTTATAGCTGTGGTATATGAAGGAAGAATTAAAGTCATCAACAGGGAATAACTAATTCTTCTTGAGGAAGAGGAGAACAAGGAACATCATCACCAAAAAGGTAATATGGGGGCATAAAATTGAGTAGGTGGGTAGCAGAAGAAATCGAGCAGAAAAGAAGATAAAGGATTCATTCTAAATAGAAGGGAGAAGTGTATGCAAAGGAATAACAAGCATCCCCTATCTCTCTGTCAATTCACAAATTGTAAACAGAACAAGTTTATTTATATACACTAATAGTTTTTCTCTTTCCAGGGGTGATTTTTACCTTTATGGGAAATAATTTTATAGTCTTTTGTCTATTAGAATTAAAAATTTTATAAGATAAATAGAAAAACAGTAAGAGCAATGTTAGGTAATTCCAAACAATATAAATCACCACCTGGAAAGCTCATAAGCAACAGAGCCTTCTGTTGTTCCCTTCTCTCTCTCTCTTCTCTGTCAGCAGGGTTTCCTCTCTCATCCAGATGCATGTGTGCACATGCTAAGGATGATGGGTAGGCCACACATCAGCGAACTGGACAGTGGCTCAAGGCTAGCAATGACTTCTCACAGTGGCTGTGACTTGGAATTCCCCTGCAGAGGTTCTTGTGGGTGACATCATGAATATTCTGCGTTGTGATGTGTTTTGAATATGTGAGTGTGAACTTTCTTTATGTACAGGAAACGAAGGAAGGAAAGTGAATTTGAGAAAACAATGGCAATCCCTAAAAAGAGGCCAGATTTTGAACAAAAGTATGCCAGCCTGTTTTACATTTCTACTTATTTGGAATGAAATTGCCCTCAGATCAAGCTGAGGCCTTTTATGTACTGCTTTGTAGAGAAGTTTGTTTGCCCCTTGGGGCACACAGGTTCACCTACCACCACAGGGAAGCCAGAGAAAGCTCTCTACTTTTAAAAGGCTCCAGTAATTGAGGTTAGCCCCAGATGAATAGTAGTGTTACTCTTACTAGCTATCTCATTTAATTCTCACAGGTGGGCTTTATTTCCCATTTGGGAAAACAGATTCAAAATGTTTTTCCCTACCTAAGCTCTCAACACTAGGGAAGTGGGCAGAACCCTACTTAGGTTAATTTTATGCCAAATACTCCTCACAACAGAGTGAGGACAAAGAAGAAAGAGAATGAGAATTGTTTCCCATTCTCTCTTTCAAAGATGAAAGAGAATGGGAGAACTGCTGAGTGTGTGGCCTAGGGTCACAGTCTGTAATTTACCCTATGGTGGCTTGGCTGGTACACTCCTACCAATTAGCATGTTTGACCAACAGTTGCTCTCAACAGGGAGACTTACTTGCAAAGATAAAGAGAAAAATGGCAGTCATATGGTAAAAGTGTTAGGGTTTATAGATGCAATGAATCAGTAGAGGAAGAAAAAAGTTGGAAGAAGAAAAATCACTTCCTCAACATACAAACTTAACAAATTTGCTTTGGTTCAGTCTTCTACTCTTGAGTCCAAATGCTACATCATGTCAGAATGTTCTTGTCTTGAAATGGTAATCTAATAATCTTCACAACCCTCAGGGAGATGGAGCATCATTTGTTCCCTTCACCTTCAACACTTAGAAGGTATAAGTCTTTGGAAATTATCTTTGGCTCCTTGGATTAAGCATTGAGGGTATGGAAGCCTGGCTGTGATTCAGAAAGGACACATGCTGTCCGTGGGGCCTGTACAGCCCCAGCTTGAGGCAGACACCTCTTGGCTTCAAAATGTTAATCTGGATGAGTGAAGTTGGACCCTTAACCTCCTTTACGAGTCTTGATGGGTATGCAAACAGGGAGGTGGTCCTATGTAAGCTGGAAATAATATTCTTGGCTGCCTCTTTCTTCTCTTTCTATTTTAGTCCTAAGAGACATGATTTTTTAAAAAAATTTATTTAGGAGTCTTTAGGCTTTATTGCAAAAATAACTCTATGTGATTTTTAGAAGGCAAGTTGCTCTGAGTAATTCAAACCCTCATTTACCCAAACACAGAGGCCAAGGACCTCTTAGGAAACCAGGCACCATGAGATAAAGCTTTTGACAAAGATTTGTCATCTGTTCGGTGCATTACCATATTTTTACCTAGCAAGTCCAATTGTCATCTTTCCAAGTCAGCTCAGCCCTGCAGATTTCTCCTCATAGGTGTGCACTTTCTGTGTGTGTGTGCGCGTGTGCGTGTGTGTGTGTGTGTGTGTGTGTGCACGCGCAGATGCCTGTGCATACAGGCATGTGCTGTACACAGAGTCACGTTAGAGAGAGCAGAGGCCCTGCTGTTTACTAAGCCCTGCAGCCAATGAGGTTCAGGGATAATTAAGAGAAATCTCCCTTGGCAGAAATGTGCCTGTTTGGGTCTGCTTCTCATTTTGGACAATTGGAAAAGGCAATCACTCAAGTTTTATTGATGCCAAAGAGTTTTTCACAGTCATCAATATGGGTTACAAAAATGAAGTTGCTGACATCTTATTTCTGGGGTTTTTTCTTTCAGATAATTGTGAGCCCCCGAGCATCATATATTCTGAAATAAGGCAGTTCTACTCCATAACTGAGCATTCTCAATGCAGTGCATGCAATTGAGCTCACAAATATTCCGCCAGATCCTGGGCTAGTCACACCCATCTGTATCTATCAAGCCCATTCAGATTTCTCCCTCTGTCCTAAGACAGACGGAGAGTAAAATCAAAGTAAAATCTGATCTTGATTTTACTGAAAGGGGCATGAGATAAAATTTAAATCACACAATATGCTTTTAGCTATTTCTTAACATAATGTATTTTTAAAATATCAATTCCTGGGTTCTTGCAAAGTTTTACAATCTTCTGGACTATTTCGTTTTTCTTCTTAGACCAGCCTAGGTTGGGGCTTTGGATGACAGCTCAGTTCAGTGGTTGTGAACATCAGTGATCAGCCCCCACCGTTCCTTAGGCACTCACTCAGATATCTGCTAGGTGTCCCAGCAAGTGCTCACCTGCCCACACGGGCTAGAAGAGGACACCTTTCCTCTCCCTTTGCAGAGTGGCAGAAGCTAGCCCTGAGCTCTTGGCAACAGCCTTCTGCCCCTGTTATGAGACGACCAGGCTTTATGCCCAGCAGATCAAGATGGGAGCGTAAGGCTGAGCCCTTTGTGAGCTCAGAGCAGACTTGGGCTCAGCATGCTCCAGCACCAAGCAGGGCCTTGGTGCCTGCCCTTCACAGTGGACGGAACCAGGCTGATCTCATGAAGGGAGTGCCATTTCCCTCAGACGAGCTTCCCGAGGGGTCAAACTTGAGACCAGGTGCACAGGAAGCTGAGTCACAAGAGGACGTCTGGGAGAGGTTCCCTTCAGCCCAGGGAAACACAGGAGAGCTCATTACAGCCAGCAGAAGTTTGCACCATAAAAGCATAGGTATTTACTACCTCAGGAAGGAAGTGTAGTGACCCATACAATAGTATTAGCCACTGAGTAAGTCTATGAAAGTCACAATTTTAGCCATCTCTTGTATAAGATTAAAGAGGTTAATGGAATAATGGGATACACTGAAGGTATTTGTCAAACCATAGGGATGATCTCATTTGCTTTCTATCATTGCTAAAACTGAAGCCAGCTTCAGAAACTGGAGGTTTCCCTTGCCAAGTGACCCACCTCAGCCATTTTATTTGTAAATGGATAAGTACTATTCTAAACTGCTCTTACCAATCTCCAGTGGAATTCAAATGCACATTATATGCACATCTATAACTACTTTTTATGGATGGAGAGAGGAAGGTTAAATAAGATTCTCAAGGTTACAAAAGAGTTTAACAAGATCTGGACATTTTTCTCAAACCACCTTCTCTATCACTCACCTAAAAATGTGCTTCTCTCTCCAGATGTGTAATACTGCAATTAGTTGTCATGGAGACCATACTCTGGCCTCAATACCACGGTCAAATAAGTGGTAACGTCAGGCCTCTTGAAGCATCTTTGTGGCCCTGATCCAGATCCCAGAACTCCAGCCAACACAGGCCTGCCAACGTGGGAGCCGGACTGGGAACTCAGGGAGACTGGGTGGTCTGGTGCATCCCTGTCCAAAGCTTGAAGGTTGACTTCACATGAGGGGCTACTCTGGTCAGTTGAATTAGAGTAGCTTCTCCCATGAACTGCTGATAAGAAAAAACATTGTAAAAGAAACAACTTTTAAATGGATATGACAAAATGTTGTTCTGCTTGCTAATAGGTCTGGATTTGTGAAGTACAAAATAACCCTGACAGCTTTAATATGCTCGCAAACTGTTTGTTCTTTGATTTTCTTTTGCCCTTCAAATAGTTCCACTTGAAATCAAAATTTCAAAATGTTCCATCTAGTGAGTTATTCCCTACATGCCCATACCCACTATACCCAATGCATAAAAATCTGGAAGTATAAATGAGTATGCTGACCACTGAAGGGCAACAAAGATTTTTTTTTTACATGTGGCTCTGAACCTTCCCCAAAGCAGTAGTCTTTAGTTTTTTTGTGCAGTGGTCAGTTGCAACATTCTTGCCCAAACATGTAGCTCCATATGGCACCATATTGATTCGTTACATCATCTTTCTTCTAGATTTTGAAAATGTGACACACACAGAGGGATGCCGACGTCAGACTAGCACAAGCCAAATGACTGATAGACAGAGTCTGTAAATAGATCAGACAGCAGGATCAGTGGGAGCTCAGGGGCATTTGATTGGCAGCAACAAAGAAGGATACAGAGACAGAGAAAAGCCAAATCTCCATGTGGGGAATGCAGGGGTACAGAGCAGTGAACACTTGCCAAGGAGGGTGTGAAAGACATCTACTGCAGCCAACTTATGTTTGGGAGATTTTTGGTCGGTAGATGATGACTATCTCCTCTTCTCTTTACTTCCCTGCTAGGCCAAACTGACACTGACTTGGAAACTTGAAGCTATATCCACTCTTCCAGTCACAGATTTCCTTAAGTGAGCCATGGGTGAGTAATGAAATCATGAACCCACGCAGGACTAGACAAAATCAACAGCACTTGATGACCTATCAGATGTGAGATAAGAGAAAACAGAGCAGGTACAGCATGGAACCCCAGCTTTTGCTTGGCCATGGCAGTGGAGGACCAGGCATGAGAGTGAAGATGGCGGGGTAGGTTTGGATATGTCCAGAATGATGGTTTCTGATTTTGTGTAATGATAAAATGAATCTAAAAGCCCCTTTTAAAATTTTTCTGTCCTTTCTCCCTTTGCTGCTTTGCTCCCTCCCCTCTCCTCCTCTGCTTCCCCTTTGCAGGGTAGCATGTCCATTCAATGTCTTGTCAGTTTCCCTGGTATTTTCATGGAAAACAGGCCCCCTAGCTCATCCACTAAGGAAAATCTGTGTTTTGACATTTCTGGCTCAGAGCAAGGCATGCTCAATATAATTAACTGGCAACTCCTTGGAGTGGAAAAGTTCTGCCAGAAATGCTCTGAGTTCAGGGTGAGTGCCTGAGTCATTTCTGAGCTCTGATCTGCAAGCTTAGGGGCGGGCGATCACAGAAATTGGTAATTGGCATGTTTTCTGAAGTCAATTTCCCTCTGAAGGTCAGAAGAAAAAAAAGAAGGCCTGGGAATAGTTTTGTAAAACGTGATAAGAATAACCATTCCATATCATGTCACTACATGCCATGCTCTTTGTTCCATGCTCTTACATGTGTTAATCAATGTGCTTTTCTTCACAGTTGTGTGAAAAGATACTTTTATTATTCTACCTCCTGGATGAGGAAACTGGGGCATGAGGACACAGGGTGACTAAGAGCTGCGCCGGGCACTGTTGTTCCAGGTGCAGGCTCTCTGTCCATGACACAGCACTCTGCCGTCTCGGCATCTCTGCATTTTTCTTTGCTCTTCATCTGATGAACCCTAGGTTTGAGGACATATAGAGGTCTCTCCTTACTGCTGTCAATTTGATATTTTTTTCCAGAAGAAAGACCAACATTTAGAATAGCCTTCAAATTTACAGGGGGAAAACAGATCTTTTTATAGACATAACCAATAAGAAAAATCCGCTCAGAGAATACTCTTGCTTGGGTTTGCAATATCACAGATTTGCTGTATGATAGACTAAAGAAACAGCTGAACTTGACCCTTTTTTCCTGGACATAATGGTGACCTAGAGGAATGGTCACCTCTGGAGCTACCATGACCCCTGCCATTGACATAGGGTCACCAGTTGACACCATGCTGCTACAGTTACATGAGCTCATCTGGTCTGCATTCAAGTGCCTTGTGCAGGACCTGGAGTGGAAGCATCGGAATTACACCTTGATTTTCACACCCGCCATCTTTTTCCCTTCTCTACTCTCCCTTCTCCTCCCCTCTGCTCCTCTCTCCTTTCCCTCCTTTCCCTCCCTCTTTCCTTCCTCTTTCTTTCCATTTTAGTGCATATCTTCTTAGATTTTACATACTCCATAGAACTCACTGACCAACATGTTCTCAAAGACACCAGCCTAAGTGTGGATAAGGACAAATCCTAAAACCTTCCGGTTCTAAGCTGGAACCTGCCACTTCCGATGGAATCCTAGATATTTTCCTTGCTTGTCACAGGCTGGACAGGTGCCTAGGGCCCTTTGCAGGCCCTCTAATTGGCTCCAGTCACTAAAATTTTGTTTTCATAATAGAGCAATCTATAGCTCAATCCTGCTAAAACAAACAAAAAAAAACCCCCAAATCCCACCACAACAACTTTAAAGTCTTATCCTTTCATGCCTCACATTTTCCCCTTCAGGAAATCTCTATTCTTTTGAATTCTTCCAAAGTCTCCCGAGTAAGTTTTCAGCCCCAAAATCCCACCACAACAACTTTAAAGTCTTATCCTTTCATGCCTCACATTTTCCCCTTCAGGAAATCTCTATTCTTTAGAATTCTTCCAAAGTCTCCCGAGTAAGTTTTCAGCCCATACCAAGATTTACCTCCATCTCTCCTCATACACACTCACTAAGAAGCAGGGACACAGACGCTTAACTTTTCTAGAATGCAGAGTTCCTAATAAAGCTGGAGATCTGTCCTGAGCCTTTCGCCTCTAAATTATTCCTGCTGCACCGCTCCATGGGTGAATGAAATAACTCCAGAACAGCCTTTCCCCCTCACCAGAGTGTGACTCACCCAGTGACAGTGGAATGGGGACCCACGTCCGTTTTTTTGTCCCTCAAGATGTGGTATTTACTTTCCCTCTAGCTTCTCTATTACTTTGACACCTCAGCTCCCAGTGATTTCTTCCCACACACCCTCTACCCCCCAGCAGGTTCCCCACTCTGCCTTTCTAACCCCACCTGTTCCCTACAGCCAGGTTCCTACACTCTGGCTGCCCTGACTGGTCAGCAGGGGAGTTTGGCACAGACCCAGGGAGTGAAAAGGGAAAACAGAAATGATTCCTGTAGGTTTTTGTGTGCTATCTGTCTCCCCTGCTAGGATGCATGGTCTCCATGAGGCCAGGAACGCACCTGTCATGGTCATCACTTTGTGTTCAGTGTCTGACATGGTGCCTTGTAGGATAGGTGCTCTGGCGTCCTGAATGACCAGCTAGAACATTGCGCCTGCCGAGAAATGTGAGCACATTATCTCATGAGCCTTCCTAACAATTCTCCTAGAAAAACACTATTCCTATTCCTACTTTTCTGGTGAGGAAACTGAGGGAGTAGTTCCCAAGCCTGGCTAATCATTGGATTCAACCAGCAGCTTTTGAAGAATACACATTTTTGAGCTTCATTGCAGACCTCCCAAATCAACATTTCTGGAATCAAATATCTGTCATTTCTAAGAGTCTATAAGGAGCTTTTGATGATTAGTGGAGTTTGGGAAGGACTGAGTTAGGTAGCTATTCAGATCACAAAACCAGTAGGGGAAAGAAGCATGACTTAAACCCGAGTGTAACTAGGACCTCTGTCCTCCTGCTACAGGGACCAAGAGGTAAGAGCACCTCATTCTGTCCTTGGAGAAGTGGAGCTTTAGTGGGCACCAAGTTATACAAGGAGACAACAACAAAGCAGACATCTGAAACCAAGTCCCCAGACCCTGATCTTTCAGCATATCCCCTTCGCTGGGTTACCTCGCATTCATTCATATCCCTTGCAAATTGGCCATATTAGCTGCTTTTGGCACCAGAATTTTGATCAGTAACGAGAATGTAAGATTGCAGAAATGAGTGTTAAGTAGGCATTTTAGAGACTCATTTTCAAATAAGGCAACAGGTCTGAATATGGCACAAGTGAACAAAAGTAGAAAACCTTCTTGTGGCTTGAGAGTGGCCCTGCCCACCTTTCTTTCTTAGTTCTCTCTGGGCATGCACATGGTGCCAGGGACTGGTTTAGGGACTGGAGTGCAGAGATGACAGTACTCTAGCTGCTCTGCAGGAATGGCCAGCCCAACCATCTCTAGAATGACCTGCAGAGGAGAGAGGTGGTGAGAGAGATGGCATTTGAGCCCGCTGATCGTGAGTGACCAAGTAGGTGTCAGTCATGCTAAGATCTCAGGGGTGTTGGGGCTAAAACAGTTCCTGAAAACATGTGAGTTTGGTGGTTCCTGTATGGGAAAAGGGCCGGTTTGATAGGAGCAAGCAGTATGTGAAAGAAAGAAATGTCAGGTGAGACTTAAATGTCACTTGTACCCACTTTGGGAGAAGGTTTTATTATCTGAGTGGTCAAACACCTTCTCATTTGTTTTCGTTTGTTCATTCTGGTGTTTGTTTTTACTTTTGCCTGCCAAGATGTCCATTTGGTCTTCGGGTAACAACTCCCAAGTTTTGCACTGAGGGCTCTCTGCTTATCAAGTAGCTTCCTGGTGCGGCTATCTTTCAAGTTGTCTAGGCCCATTACCATTTCCGCCAGCCAATGAGTGATGGGACTCAAGCCAGATCAATCTAATGTGCTCTTGCTGGAATTTTTGTCTAAGGAGAAACTGGAAGTGTGATTGTACTGGGTTTCTCTTCAACCTGGTGGCTGCACCCTAGAGGCCCAGGCCATCAGTTCAAGATCTCCACATCCCAGAACTACCTTTATTTCTGTCCATTTAGAAGTATGGTTCTTATATTTCTGTTCTCTGAACTTCCCATGGTCCTCCAATTTTTGCTTTTATGAGCCACAGTTGTTTTATGTGGCTAGCCACCCCCCAAAAAACAAAACCCCAAAACCAGAAACAAACAGCAACACACAATAAAAAAACCCCAAGAGACTCATGGGTCTAAGGAATATGCTACTAATTCTGAAGATGCTTTGGTGCAGTTGAACGCTTACTTTTAGAGAACTGCAAGATGTTTTCTCTATGCTTTGGGAAATAATCCAGCAGCAGGATACAAAATGAATGACAATGGAGAAAACTGAAGTGTCAAAGTCAATCCATTTCAAAACCAACTTTACCTGTGACTACATACCTGGCTCTGAGTTAGCTATAGAGAATAAAGAAATACCTAGAGCCAGGACCCTCTTACTTTTTACTTCCATTTTCCAGAAAATGCTCACTTATTTAGTAAGGAATATAGTTAAAGGGTTAATCTTTGAATCACCCAGGTAGAGTAAGCATTGCTATTCTTAACTTTATAGACCTTTCTATGTTACTTTCCTGTGTAGTTATTTCCATTGTTTCATAAATTTAGTTGCAAACCAGGCTTGGCTCAGCCTGTAATCCCGCGCCTTGGGAGGCTGAAGTGAGTGGATTGCCTGAGCCCGCGGGTTCGAGACCCGCCTGGGCAGTGAGACCTCATCTCTACAATAAATCAAAAAATCAGCCGGGCATGGTAGCACATGCCTGTAATTCTGGCTACTTGGAAGGCTAAGGTGGAAGGATCGCTGGAGCCCAGCAGGTCGAGGCTGCGGTGGCCAGGAGTGGCCACTGCACTCCAGTCTGGGTGACAGAGTGAGACTCCAACTCAAAAAAAAAGAAAAAAATTTAGTTACATTTGTCTGCCTTCCTCATTAGACTCTGAACTCCACAAAAACAATGTTTATTGGCTTATTCCTAATTTTTGTGCCCATCATACCTAGCTCAGAGCTTGACTCAGATGTCTAACAAATATCTGTTGAATGAATGGATAATAGGACACAAGGGACATTCAAACTAAGAGGAAAAAAGACTGGACTGGAAAGGTGTTGTAATGAATTAAGGCACAAGGCAGGCTATCAAGTGTGGAAGGATCAGGGATGGTGCCCAGCATCAGTTTGGCATCCTGCTCTGCTGTGAGCCATGCCTCTGCTCAGCCTGACCACCTATTCTTCCTCTCTAGCTCATATTTGTCTCCTCTAGATTTTGGCTTTGCCATGCCTCTCTTCTTGGGCGATCCCTTGCTTTGGGTTTTTCTTAGGCAGGCTCTGGCTTCTGTGCTCTTTCTTCTTCTCAGTCCCATTCTGCAGGCAATATGCTCTTCTGCTGACTTCAGCCTAGCTTAATGCCAAGTCTCTGGTGTGCTTGCAGACAACATTTTTGCTTATGAAGAAAAGCAAATGGAATTTACAAATAAAAAGAACGAAAGAAAAAGCTATTAAAACTAATAAATGAGTTTAGCAAAATTGCAGGACACAAGATCAAATAAAAATATCAGTTTTATTTTAAAATACTAGTAGAAAAAAATAAATTTCAAAATAATACCTCTTATAATAGCATCAGCATATGAAATAGAGATAAATTTGACAAAACATGTGGAAGATCTCTACCAAGAACAAAACATGTTGAGAAAAATTAAATGAAATCTAAATATACTGAGAGATATATATTGTTCATGAGTTGGAAGACTCAATATTATTATGATATAACTCTTCCTGCATCAGTAAAGTCAATGGGATCTTATTAAAAATCTCAAAATGCCTTTTTTTTTTTAGAAGAAATGGATTCTAAAACTCAAGAAAAAGAAAAGTCAAAAGACCAAGATCAGTCAAAAAAACTTAAAAAAAAAGAAAAAAGAAAGTTGGAAGATCAACAATACCTGTTTTAAAGAATTATAATATTACAGTAATCAAGACAGTATAATATTGGCATTAAAATAGGCAAATAGATCAATGGAAAAAAATGAAGTCAAGAAATAGGCATATCTATATGAGCAATTGATTATCAAGAAACGTACAAAGGCGTTTTAGTGGAGGAAGGGCAGTCTTTTCAATAAATAGTGCTATAACAATGGGTATATCTATGCAAAGCAAAATAAACTTTGATTCATAACTTGTATTTTGCAAAAACATAGCACAAAACGGATCATAGAAAAATGTTCTAACATAGCAGAAAATCTTCATGATCTTGATTAAGGCAAATATATGTGTTTATATATATAATTTTATTTTGTATTATAAAGATGTGGGGTACAATTCAGGGTTAGATATACAAACCTTGATTTTGCAGGTACCGTTGTTGATGAGATATGTCCTTCCCTCCCCTAGCAGTTTCCCTCAACTGCCAATCCCGCCCCCCTCCCCTGACAGTTTCCCACTACTGCCAATCCCTTTCTTATAGCATTATAATAATTGTTCAAGGTCTGCTTATGAGTGAAAACATATGGTACTCTGTTCTTTGTTTCTGTGATAGATCACTGAGTATGATGGACTATAAATCCATCCGAGTTGCTGCAAAGTCCATAAGTTTGTCCTTCTTTGTGGCTGCATAATATTCCATTGTGTATATGTACCACATTTTAAAAATCCTGTCCAGCTTTGATGGGCAACATGGTTGGTTCCATGTTTTTGCTATTGTGAATAGAGCTTCAACAAACATAAGTGTGCAGGTATCTTTTTTGTAGAATGATTTGAGTTCCTCCAGGTATATTCCCAATAGGGGAATTGCTGGGTTATATGGAAGGTCAATTTCTAGTTCTTTCAGAAATTACCACACTGTCTTCCAAAGAGGCTGCACTAGTTTGCATATCCACCAGCAGTGTAGAAGCCTTCCTTTCTTTCCACAGCCTCGCTAGCATCTGTTGTTGTTTGCTTTATTAATGATGGCTATTCTTACTGGGGTTAGGTGGTACCTCAATGTGGGTTTGATTTGCGTTTCTCTGATGATGAGTGAGGCTGAACACTTTTTCTTGTGTCTGTTGACTGCTCGTATATCTTCTTTGGAGAAGTGTCTATTCATGTCTTTTGCCCACTTTTTAATGGGGCTGTTTTTCTTTCTTTTTTCTTTTGGCACGTTTGAGTTCCTTGTAGATCCTAGATGTTAGGCCTTTGTCAGAAATACAATTGTCAAATATTTTTCCCATTCTGTGGATTATTTCCCTGCTCTCTTGATAGTTTCTTTTGCTTTGCAGAAGCTCATTAGTTTGATGAGGTCCTACTTGTCTATCTTATTTCTTAAGGTATAGGCATTTAGGGTTCCGAATTGGAATTGGTTGCCAGCTCCAATTTCCATAAGGGTGTCTCCTGCACTTTCTAGGATTCTTATAGTTTGAGGTTTTACATTTAGGTCTTTGATTCATTTAGAGTTCATTTTTTTGTATGGTGATAGGTAGGGATCCTGTTTCAATCTTCTGCATGTGATCAGACAGTTTTCCCAGCACCGTTTACTGAATAAATTCTCCTCTCCCCAGGGTTGTTGTTGGAGGCTTTGTGAAAGATGAGTTGGTTGAGAAATTGAGGCTTTGCTTCCGGAATCTCTGTCCTGTTCCATTGGTCTATATGCCTGTTCTTGTACCAATACCAGGTTGTTTTGATTGCTTTAGCCTTATGGTAAAGTTTGAAGTCTGAAAGTGTGATACCTCCTGCTTTGTTTCTTTTGTTAAGGATTGTTTTGTCTATTGGTGGTCGTTTATGTTTCCATATAAAATTCTGTATTATCATTTCCAGGTCTGAGAAGAATAATGTTGGTAACTTAATGGGTACTGCATTGAATCTGTAGATTGCCTTTGGTAGGATGGACATTTTAATAATGTTGATTCTTCCTACCTATGAGCATGGAATATTTTTCCATTTGTTTGTGTCTTCTTGGATTTCTTTGAGCAGTGTTTTGTAGTTCTCTTTGTAAAGGTCTTTCACTTCTCTAGTTAGGAAGATGCCGAGGTATTTCATTTTCTGTGTGGTTCTTGTGAATGGGATTGTGCTTTTAATTTGGTTCTCTGGCTGCTTATTGTTGGTATATAGGAATGCAATGGTCTTTTGCACATTTATTTTGTACCCTGAGACTTTGCCAAAGTCCTTTATCAGTGCAAGCAGGTTTTTGACAGATTCTCTTGGATTTTCAAGGTATAGGATCATATCATCAGCAAAGAGGGATAGCTTGACTTACCCGTTTCCTTTTTGGATACCCTTGATTTCCTTTTCTTGTCGAATTGCCCAAACTTGGACTTCCAACAAATGTTGAACAAAAGGGCTGAGAGTGGACAGCCTTGTTTTGTTCCCGTTTTCAGGGGAAATGTTTCCAGTTTCTGTCCATTTAGCAATATGTTAGCTGTGGGTTTATCGTAAATGGCATTTACTATTTTGAGGTATGATCCTTCTGTACCTAGGTGTTTGAGGGTTTTTATCAAAAGCTTTTTCTGCGTCTAATGAGATAATCCTGTGGTTCTCGTTTTTACATCTGTTGATGTATTTAATTACATTTATGGTCTTATGAATGTTGAACCAGTCTTGCATCCTGGAGATGAAGCCTACTTGGTCATGGTGGATGATTTTTTATATGTGTTTTTGGATCCAATTTGCTAGAATTATTGAGGATTTTTGTATCTATGTTCATAAGGGATATTGGCCTGTAGTTCTCTTTTTTTGTTGGATCTTCACCTGGTTTGGGTATCAGTATGATGTCAGTTTTGCACAATGATTTGGGGAGAATTCTATCCTTCTCAATTTCCTGGAATTCTTTCAGTAGGATTCGTATCAGCTCCTCCTTGTACATTTTGTAGAATTCTGCTGGAAAGCCGTCAGTCTAGGGCTTTTTTGGTAGGTAGTTTTCGTATGACAGAGTCAGTTTCCTGGGTTGTTATTGATCTATTTAGTACCTTAATGTCTTCTTGGTTCAAACTGGAGAGGTTGTGTGATGTCAGAAAGTCATCCATTTCATTGAGGTTATCAAGTTTATTTCCATATAGGTGTACATAATAATCTCTGATAGTCTTTGTATTTCTTCAGGGTTGGTTGTGATCTGATCTTTTGTATTTCTGATTGTGTTTATTTGAACTTTTGCTCTCCTTTTCGTGGTCATTCTGGCTAGGGGTCCATCAATCTTTTAATTGTTTCAAAGAACCAACTCATTGTATTGTTGATATTTTCTATGATATTTTTTGTCTTCTATGTCCTGTATTTGGGCTTTTATTTGGTGATTTGGATTCTTCTGTTAAAATTGGGGTTTTGGTGGTCTTCTCTTTCCAGCTCCCTTAGGTGATTTTTAGGCTCTCCACTTGTGATCTTTCTGTTTTGTTGATGTGTGCTCATAGAGATATAAATTCTCCTCTTGGAACTGTTTTCATGGCATCCCAGAGGTTTTGGTAAGATGTTTTTCATTTTCATTTGTTCCCTGGAATCTTTTAATTTCTGCTTTGATTTCAGTGTTGACCCAGTAGTTGTTCAGCATCATGCTGTTCATTGTCCATGTCTTTGTGGGATTTAGATAAATTTTGTTGGTGTTAATATTTATTTTTATTACACTTTGGTCTGAGTATATGTATCGCAAGATTTCAAGCTAATGGAATTTGTTTATGCCAAATTTATGGCCAAGGATGTGATCGATCTTGGAGTACATTCCATGTGGTAATGAGTAGAATGTATATTCTGTGGTTGTTGGGGGGAATAATCTGTAGGTATCTATTAAGTCCATTTGGTTGAGTGTCAAGTTTAGGTTCTGGATTTCCTTGTTGATTTTTTGCCTCGATGATCTATCTAGTGCTGCTAGTGGGGTATTCAAGTCCCCTGCTATGATAATGTTAGAGTTAATATCTTTTAAAGTTATTTAGTAGTTGCTTTATAAATGCTGGTGCTCCTGTGTTGGGTGCATAAATGTTTAGGATGGATATTTCTTGTTGATGGAGTGAACCTTTTATCAGTATGTAGTGCCCTTTTGCATATTTTTAAATTTTTGATAGCTTAAAGGTTGTTTTGTCTGTTGTTAAAATCGTAACTCCTGCCTTCTTTTATTATCTATTTGCCTGGAAATTTGTTTTCTATCCTTTAACTTTCAGTCTGTGTGCATCCCTTGTAGTGAGATGAATTTCCAAGATGCAGCAGATAATTGAGTCATGGTTTCTTATCCATTTTGCCATTCTGTGTCTTTTCAGTGGTGTATTCAGTCCATTCACATTCAGACTGATTTTTGAAATGTTATTGTTTATTGCTGTCATGAGGTTCTTAAAAAGTTTTTTCTCTGTTTGTTTGCTTTCTTTTGACTCTGGGGTGATTTATGTGTATGTTTTCAAGTTTCTTGTTGTGTAGTATTCTCTGTTGATTCTGTGTTCTGCTGTTCTCTTGGGAAGTGTGTGGTCATTCTTTTAAGGCAAATATTTTTTTAAGACACTATACCAAAAATGCAACCTATAAAGGAAGAATAAAATGATTAAATTGGACTGCAATAAAATGAAAACTTCTGCTCTTTAAAGTCATTGCTGATGGAATTAAGTACAACCAAAATTTGGGAGAAAATATTTGCAAATCAAATGTCTGCAAAATAACATCTTAAATATGGAAAGAACTCTCAAAACAGCTAAAGTTCTTAGCATCTTAGGAAAATGTAGATTAACACAACAAAGAGATACTGCTACACATCACTACACATCTATTTGAATAACTAAAATGAAAAAGACAGCATATCAAGTGTTGGCAGAGACATGGAGGAACTAGAATTCTTCTACACATTGGGAAGCAGTTTGGTAGGTTTCTAAAAAAGTTAAATATTTACCTCTAATATAATATAATAATAATACCTCTTCCAATCCTGTATATTTGCCCAAGAGAAATGAAAGCATATGTCCATACAAAGATTTTTGCATAAATGTTCATAACAGCTTTATTTGCAGTGGCTTCAAGCTATAAACAATCTCAATGCCTATTGGCAGATTAATAGCTAAGCAATCTGTGGTGTATACACACAATGGATGTCTACTTGGCAATGAAAATGAATGATTGATACATGTAACATGGGTGAATCTCAAAATAATGTTACTCAGTAAAATAAGTCAGACCCCAAAAAAGCATATACTACATAGTCCATTGAGTTTTAGTCATCATCCCCTCTACTCTATGTGCTTTGCTCCTCTGTGACAAATCTGTGTGGACAGTGATAAGTCAAAGTACAATTTCAGTTCCTGTATTGAGTTCTATTTCTTTGGCACCTCTGAGAAATTCTACTGAAATATTTATTTTCATTATTTATTTCTTAAGTTCCCAAGCTAACTCTTCCCACAGAGATCCCCAGAAAAGTTTACTGAAGAAATTGAATAAAGAATTGCCCAGGAAACATTCTGACTGTATTTCACATGTTGCTAAATTGATGAAATGAATCTCCTAGAGCTACATTCAGCTTCTGAGTACAAGCTAAGTTGGCATATACTTTTGTCAACTTGAAGAGCAACTCAAGTACCTAGCTTCCCTCATTCACTAATGGGGCCCTCAGTACTGTCTATTGCCTATCACTTGATCAATTACAATCTTGACTGTGAGAAGACTGAGGTTTCCTTGAGGTCAAACAGAGCTTCTTCAAGGTTGACTGTGGAGGGAAAACCACGCCCCTATCCTCAAGATTCACCTTTGCATTAAGGTTTCTGTGTGACTGTCCCTACTTTCCTAATCTTGAAAGGACTCTATGTCCTTAAACAATTCAATGTACATATGTTTAAATGAAAACATCTGTTCCTACCCTATCAGCAAAGCTAGGCAAGCTCATGCTATTTAGACAATACTTCTCAGGAGTCATGGATAATGGAAGGAAGATGAATAGGAAGAGTAGAATGAAGTTGTATGATCTAACTCCCCAGTTCTGAATGCACAGAGGACCTTTGCATGTAAGCTTCTGTTCTCCTCTAGATGGCGGCTATCTCAGAGCTCCCCAGCCAGAGCCTATGCTTAGTGATCAACACTCCCAAGTCCATAAAGCAGTGTGAACTTGGTGAGATCTGAGAGGTCCCTTATCTCTCTGTTTTAGCAGAGAGAGGAAGTTTCTATTTCTTTTCTGATAAACTCTTTAATTATTGATATCAGGAATGCCTGACAGCCACACCCCCTTTAGTGGAAATCTCATGCAACCACCTGGCCTTTCAGGCTTCCCCATAATAACCATATTTGAACTTAATACAATGGACTCAACATTCATCGCCTCAACATCCACAGGCCCAGGGCCATATCATACAGGATAGAAAAGTAGCAAGATGTGGCCTGGTAGAAACAATGTCTACATAATCAAACCAGCCAGTCTCACTCTTTATCAGCTGGAGAGGACAAAGGCAGTCACATTTCTACATATCCCATAAACACTAGATTCTCTTACAATGGCACACTCCCCCAAGTTCCCCTGAGCAGCAAGAGTTCTAGTATTGTCCTGGGACTTTTTTCCATAGACATTCCCAGGAATTTCAAAAGGGAGAACACCCTTGACTTGGTGTCAGATCAGGATGCCCTCACAGCTTATCTGAGATGGGTGCTGGGAACTGAGACTTCAGTCTGGAGGTCGGACTCAGAAACTCTGGCTTAAGGTTGGGTGGCATGCAATACCCCCCCCACCTGGCCCATTCCCAAGCAGTTGTTATGATACAAATCACTGTACAACTCTTTCTCTGATAAAAACACAACAAGGACATTGTTTTTCCTTCTCTCCGAGGACCCTTCTCCCTCTCTCCCACTGTTCAGGAGTACCTTAGTCAGTGCTATCTGACCCTCAGGTGTTGTAACACTTTGGATTCATCATTGAAGACAGTCTGCCTGAGCCCTAAGCAATTACTGATACTTAAAAAACAAAACAAGACAACCCCTCCCCCCCAATACAGAAGACATACATTTTTCCTTCAGGCTCATACATGCTACTAAATGTGTTGTATCAAGATGGGAGCTGATATAAGCTGTTGATAAAATGCCACCCTCATATGACCATGGACAGGTCCTCAGGTGTAACATGATCTCTCTTTCAGAAACCTCTTGTCCTTTCTGGAAATCTAACCTAGGGTGAGGCATCCTGGCCCAACACCCACATTTTTATAGCCTTGAACCGAAATGAAGGGGAAGAAGGGCTCATTTTCTCAGATCTTTTCCTCCCAGGAATCCCCTCTGATCTTTTCTAAATTCATGGGAAGTACATACATGGAGAAAAGTTCATAATCTAATTTCACTGGCCTCCAAGTGTGTTTAGAACATTTAGTTTTAAATCAGAGACCTTTGATCAGGGTGGGCCCTCAGTATCTATAATGCCTAAGGAGAAAGGGGTTTCCAGAATCTCAATTTAGATTTGATTTTGTGAGAATAAAAAGTTCTGATTTTGAAAAAAAACTGGGAGATAATTCTTAAGTAGCCCATTTTAAAAGTAGATAGAGCTGTCTGGGAGCATTGCGTTTGGCAACCTCATCAAATGCAGATGTGAAAGTTGGTGCCTTCCCCTGAATAAACAAGGAAGCCTACTTGGGAGGAGTAGAGAGCTCCTCTCACATCCCTGGGGTAGTGGGACTGGGTGCCAGTCTGTCACTGTTCTCTGCTTGTTTGTTGTGTAATGTCAACACAATTTCAACAATTAGGTTTCAAAGATTGAATGGATTTTTACTAGTGATTCATGAATGGGGCAGCATTTCTTCTACAAAATAGATGCTTTAATAAGCCAAGCAGAAGCAGTGGACTTTATAGGCAAAGAAGGCTGAAGATAACAGAAACACGGGTCAAAAAGTGGATTTGGTGTTTCAAAGTTGCTTTCCTCACAGGTTTAGAGCAGAAAGGACTTCCTTATCATCTGACTCAGGTTGACTGGGCCCCTTTGGATTGGACGTTGTGACCCTCCTGCTTTTTTGCAATTTCCATTTCTAAGTTTAATTCGATTATGTGGCAACTAGCATGTGGGATTCCAATGTGCTTTGGGCTGGTCAGTTGGGCCTAGTGCAGGAACTCAGTCCAAAACAATGAGCTCCCATAAATTTTATACAACACTTGTAAAGTTTGACATGATCTGATTATATTGATTAAATCCCCCTCTTTTCCCATGAATGCTAATTAAATCTTACACTTTTCTTTTAGAGACAAAACCTTAGTGAGACAACTGAGAGCTTGTACCTCTGTGGACAAACATCCTTTACAAGGCAGGGCTGTCTTTGAACGGCCAGCAAGACCACTTTGCACATCTTGTGAGGCACATCTTGGGAAGAGCTAGGGCATCACCTCCACTGGCTTCTGCCTGCTCAGAGATTTTTCTGTTAAGTAACCACCTGGTGTTTGGAGAATCTTGGCACAATGGAGGCGCAAGTAGCAAAGATATATTTTTTTTCTTTTTTTGAGTTGGAGTCTCACTCTGTCGCCCAGACTGGAGTGCCGTGGCACACTCACCGCCACTCCAGCATCGACCTGCTGGACTCCGGCAATCCTTCCACCTCAGCCTTCCAAGTAGCCGGAACTACAGGCGCGCGCCACTGTACCCTGCTAATTTTTTGTCTATTGTAGAAACGAGGTCTTGCCAAGTTGTTCCGGTTGGTCTTGAACCGGTGGACTCTGGTAATCCACTCGCCTTGGCCTCCCAAAATGCTGGGATTATAGACTGAGCTACCAAGCCCGGCACAGAGGCATTTCGTTAACCTGGGAAGACTGTTCAGTCTTCTTTTCTCTCAAGGTACAGTCACACATTCACACAGTTTTTTAACCCCCACTCTCCTCAGCTTGTCTGTAAATCTTAGTTTGCTAAATGGTTTAATCTCAGTCCTTTTAAATCTCTTCTGGGTAACTGTGTTTTTTAAACAGTAAATTGCTAATAAGTAATATAGATTGAGAATCTCTTATTTGAAATGCTTGAGACCAGAAGTGCTTTGAATTATGGATTTTTTTAAAAAATGGAATATTTGCAATGTACTTACCAGTACAGCATACCAAATTAAAAAATCGGAAACCCAGATGCTCTAATGAGTATTTCCTTTGAGTGCTATGTTGGTGCTCAGAAAGTTTTGGATTTTAGAGCATTTCAGACTTTAGATTTTCAGATTGGGGAAACCTATATAGAAAATCAAGAGAAACCAGGACAAAATCTTGATAAAAAGCGTTTTATAGTCATCAGAACTTTAAGCATTAGGGAACTATGAATGAGATCTCTTTTCATATTTTCAGTTAGCCAGAGGGTATACTCTAAGATTTTAACATCCTTTCGAAAACAAATCTCCCCCACATCTTCATTTAAGCAAGATTGAGAACATAATGGATTTAGGAATTTCAAAATCAGTAATAGGTCATCTCAGGGGATTTATAGATGCTGGGTTTTAAAAGCACGTCTTTGAAACATTTTTTCATGGACGTTTGAATTCCAGCTGGTGGACTGCACATGGGGTCAAAATAAGCATTCTAGCTTAAAAACAACAAAAACGAAACTGGGCTGAAGTTTGCCCTGAGCCAAAGAGGAGGTCTTGTTCTTGGGGAAGCAGCAGCTGCAAACACACACCAGATCAGAAGTTGGGATTACCAGGGACTTTCTCAGAAAAATGCTAGCTTTGACCAAGGAGAAAACATATTTATATCTTCATACATTTTTCTCTTTTCATCACATTCCTCACCCATCTCCTCTCCCACTGACCAGGCTCGGCAAGGATGTAACAGGTAAAACATTAGGGAGAATGGCCACTGCACAACACAGCACGTAGAAGAAGAGTAACTTTGGTAATCTCATTCCTCTGTGGAAAGTAGGGGCCTAAATAAATGTCTGTTTAAGTTTGTGATATTTGTTAGATCAGCCATAGCTGACTAATGCAGGGCCCCTCTCTGCTTATCCCTGGAGCCACAAGGATCATTGGTATACAGTACAGCATCAGAAAACCTGTGTTTCAGGAAGGCCATGGAGAAGCTATCTGATCCAGCACTCTCCTCAGGAAGTTCTTTTCTGACAGTGAGGGTCTGGGCAGAGGAAGGAACAAGCCCACCTTTGCCAGGTCAGAGTTCTTAGGAATGCTCCTTTCAGGAGACTGATCAAAGTCTTAAGCCTGGAACAGACAGGCTGAGTAACATTTGGCATGTGGATCCCTCAAGGGAAAAACCTTTCACAGCCAAGAGAGGTGGCTCCTGGTGAAACAGAAAAGTGTGAGCCTTGAGTTCCTTGCCCAGATGGGGAGCTTGCTGAATTTCACACCCAATTGGCTTTGGATTTTCACATTCAAATTCTAGATTACTACTAGGCCAGCACTTCTCAGACTTTACTGTGATGTGAATCACATGAGATTTTGTTAAATTACAGATTCTGACTCAGTAGGTCTGGGTGGGATCCACAATTTGCATTTCCAACCAGCCCTCAGAGCACTGATGCTGCTGGGGGGTGGGGGGTACATTTGGATAGCAAAACAGAGACTCTGCATATTCTGAGCTGCATTTATATCCAGTGCAGTGGTTGTCTCTCATCCCACCCTTGCTCCACAAGCAACTGCAGTTCCTTATGCGCTCTAGACTCTGGGCATCAGGGACAGATGAATAGAATAGCAAAAGAGAAAAGAGTATGCACAGAGCCAGATGAATCAGAACTAGACCCTTAGATGACAGACTTAACCACTTAGAGACTTAGTTATGTTTCCTGCAAGGTGGGCATTCTGGATTTCATAAGATAGAACCAAAAATAATTCTGACACTTAGCTAACCTCAGACAAAAAATAAAATATAATTTTTCAAGTGTCAAAGGAAGAGGTAGATGGTCATGGTGGAGACTGGTAGTCTTGCCCCTGTGTAGGATAGAAGATGAACTATTGAACTGTAGCAAAGGGGGACCTGCAACTGAGGCCTCTGCATAAAGTTTAAAGTTTCCTAGAGCTGTCCCTTCCTTTAAAGAGGAACTAAAAACTCAAGAATTCTATAAGAAAAATTGGTGACTGGAAGTCAGAAAGTCATCTATGAAAAATTGAAATGTCAGGTCTGTGTACACACAGATGTGCAATCCAAATTTGTACAACCAATCTGGTGTGGAAATTCTAAGTAAAAAAATTAAAATAACTGTTCAGGACCATTAAAGCCTTATATTTTTAGCAGAAGCAAACATAAAATTATTGCTGCAGGGAAACTTTCACAACCCAGAGGTCATGAAACTCCCACAGAGAAAACAACCTCATTGAAGATGAGCTGACAATCAGATTTATAAACCCACCACCCAAGACAATGAACTGCGATGACAGAGAATCAACAAATACAACAAAAATAATCAGCACTTTTAAAACTGGAAAGCATGTATTAATCTGAAAAGAGCAATGGTATGGGGATATTTTAAAGTATCAAAGAGATATGAAAATGAGTGAAAAATCACAATATATTCTCAAAATCTATAAGCCAAAACTCATAGAACTACAATAAGAGATAACACGTTTTTGGATATAGTGGGTGTTGCTAATGAATTGGCCAGAAGTAGCAATGAAGATGGATAAAATCAGAAAGATGTATTAATAAGCTTGATCTAATGAATATTATATAAATTCTGCATTCAATAATGAACAAATACAATATATTATTTTCTTTAATTATGAGCATGTTTTTATTTTTTGAAAATCTAATCTTTAAAGCCATCACATATGTGTCATTAATTCCAGTAAGAGCAGTGATGGCTCAGCCAGACCTCAGAGTAACATCTTTCCATTTACTTAGGGGAAGAAGTGTAAACCACAGCATGTGAGACTATTATAATAACTATAAATTAAAACAACAAGAATTCCATAGTCAGAGTTAACAATATTTAGGTTTGAATTCTACCTTCATTGTTTATTAGTTCTGTGACTTTAATCAAGTCATTTAGTCTCTTTGCACCTCAGTTTCCTCATCTGTGTAATGGGTCTAATAATAGTAATAATCTAGTGCTGCTGCAAGAATCAAATAAGATACTATATTTTAATTGTTCAGTGCTACGCCTATCTTCTCCTAAGTGTACAATAAATTAGTTGTTTTTGTATTTGCCATTATTCTAATGCCCTCACCTCTGATGTCAACTCATTTGAACATATTATATTATTATATACTGAAATAACTTTTCATTTTGTGTGTTTTCTTTCAATATCTGAACTCTAGGTTATATATATGTGTTCTGAACATCTTTTTGTTCTAAAGTATCTTCTCAATGTGTTTTATTCTTCAAAATATTTTCTCTCAATATCATTTAGAGCAGGCAATTCTTCCTAAATAATGCAGTAAAGTGAAAAAATGTTTTTCTTGTGCTAGACTCTCTCTTGATTTTCAGGATAGTTATCATTTTTGATCCCTGCCATTAAATGTAAGTAGAGCCCTCACCAGGCATTGAGGCAACTAGAAATACCCTATACATTTCAAATATATTTCATATACATTTTCAAATACCCACCCCCAGGGGAAAATTCCATCCCCAATTGAGAATCATGGGATTATTTAATAGAATTTGACTTTAGAGCCTGAATTGTTGATTCATTCATTTAAATTGTACAGGAATAAACACTCTAAAGCACCTAAATCCTTTTGTGTACATTTAATTGTCTTGTGCTGTGAAGGCTGCAGAGAAGACTGAGATACCCATTGAGATCTTCCTCCAAGTAAAAAGAAAAGATGTACACACACTCACACAAAAGAAGTGAGAAGCCCCAGAAAAAAAGATAGATTTAGTTATTTTGGAGGGATTATATTAGAAAAACAACAAAAAATAATTCTTTAAAAATACATATATAATAAGTGATCCACTCCTTACTGAGCAGATGTTGAAATTTACAGAGGCAAATTCCACTAGATATTTTTAATTAATTAATTTTAATTAATATTTTTAATTCTAATGTATTGACAAATTCATAGTCTGGAGACATTTCAGTCTTAACTGAAGTATCACAAACAGAACACTACAGTACAATTAAAACTAAAGAAATATTTTTTGAAAAGCTTTTATCTTAACACCAAATTCCTCACATAAAACACTGATTTTGCCCACCAGGATGATAAAAATATATGAGATATAAACTGGTGATTTCTCCTGAAATGTATGTATTTTGTATTTCAGGAGTGGGAGTAACAATGACCCATTGTTTTTGTTTAAATGTTGGAGTGCTCTCAGTCTTAGAAGGCCTACTTTCACAACATGGTTAGGCAGGACATATTTTCATGGAGGTTCCAGTTTAACTGAGAAGGAAAGAGACCTGACCATGCCCCTGGGACTCAAAAGTCTGTTATAAGCGTGAACAAAGGTCTGTTCAGGGAGATCCTGTGCCCAGTGCCTTTAAGTGCCTGAGACGGTGAGAGCAAAATGGGGTCCCTGGGACCCTGGAGCTGCAGCCTAGAAGGACAGAGTACCCCTGGGGATTAGGACAAAGAGGGCATGGCACAGGGTGGGGATAGGGTATGCTGTATGCATCAGAAAAAGTGAATGAATGACTTTTTTGGCATGATTAGGAGGTAGGATGCCCTAAAATACCAGGTCCACATAGCGATCTCTTGGCATGGGGAGCTGCACACAGATGTCATATAGCAGGAGGCCATGATGTTCTGCACTGCAAGCCTCAGCCTGGGGATGAGTGATGGTGGAGGCCTGAACCGGGGAAAGCCAGAGAGCATTCTGTGACCTTCAGTATGTCAAAGCTAGGTTAACAGGATAAGCACACTCATGTGATTGAGGCACAAATTCAGCAACATGGTTTGACTATGTCACAGCATAGTCCCTAGAATATATTTGGGGTCTTGATGGCCTCCACAAAGGGGGTACAGGTTTGTAGGGGTTCTTAGGATGACTTATTGGTCTGTATTTTCATGTGAGGAAATATAGTAGGCATTGAAGATATTTCATTTGTGGGGTGGCCCTCCTTACCTACCCTGGGATCCTTTGTCTGAAATGGGGTCTCACAAACACTGTAGCAGGAGCCCTCAACACATGGGTGGCAGCTGCATCTTCATTCATTTGTTTGCTCCTAGATCATTAAGATGTAGCTATTTCTTTGCACCTGGTTATGGATTTTCTGATTATATGATCTGCACTGTGGGTCCCAGAGGGAACATGGGTCATTTGGAGCTCAGGATCACAACAGGAACAGCTGCTGATGTGTGTCCACTGAGTACCAACCTTGTTGTAGGTAACAGAGCTTAGATCTTCATTAGGAGTCAAGATTTCTGAGTTTTCCCACACTGGCACTTGTTTCAGGGAGAGGATGTGGTCAGCTCTGTCCCCCTTTCCTGGTCTCTCCTACTCACTAATTGTTTCAGAGGTGGGGAAAATGAGAGAGAGGAACTAGCTTTGGGCTTTGTTCTCTCTGAGTCCAGAACAAGGTAAAAGTAGATTCTTGATCCTGTTGACACCATTGACCATTCTTCAGGGAGTTCTTGCTGGAGATGTGTCTTTTTAAGCAAAGTAGATGCATCTTTATTCCAGGTGGTTACCTGGGACTCCTTCCTCAGCACCTAGAATTCAGGAGTTTGTTGTTGTTTGGTATCTCTGTCCCTCCAGGTGACTTTTGGGGCAGAATCCAACTACTGCCATTCTGTTTCTTTCTCTTTGACCAATATCTAGTCCCCAGGAAGTATCACTGCATCTGGCCCCTGAAATTTTAGGGAGAGTCTCACTCTTCCCTGGACTTACGTGTCCTACATTCAGGTCACATTAAATGATTTAGGTGTGAGTCAGGTGGCCCAAGAGTCTTTCCAACTTTGAGGAAGTATTTCAAGGCTCAACATGAAGGAGAATTGCCATCTGCTCCACACTGGGTGGAGCTACAGCTCTCTGCCAAGATGTGAGGTCGGTATGCCCATCCCTTCTCTGCTCTCTGAACTCTTTGATTCTTGGTCAGCTTTGGAAGCTCAATTATTTCTTAGAAATTTCTATTGTAAATTCTGGCAATGGTGTTCTAGTTTGCAATTTCATACCTATGATGGTTTCAACACTTCAAAGATGACATTCTTTTATATGTCAACTGGGTGAAATATAAAAGTTGAGTGACAGTTGCCCAACTTTTTTATTTTATTTGGTTGATAGGAATCAACCAGAAAGGATTAGATACCACAGGTTTAGTCTTCTCACTGTTTACCTCAGTTATCCATTCTAAGAGGATTCTGGCCCTTCTGTTCCAAGGTTCCTTGCTTTAGAAGTTGCAATAGAAAAGCATAGCTCAGGTTTTGAGACAAAATTCATCATTCGACTTCCTAAAGATAGCTCCAAATAATTCTAGAAGCAGACATTCCAGGCCCTATCACAGCTTAAACGTGCTTTTTCTGTTTGGTCAGTCTGAGTTAAATTACTCTGGGCATTTTTGAGTTTCATGAACAGGAACAAAATAAACCTTTTCAACTCAAAAAATAAATGAAAGCCATTCTTTTTGTCAGCAGATAACTCTGAAAGATGTGACCTTTCAGAGTTCACGCTGCCCAAGTGGATTGTTTCCTTGGCGGAACAGAATCTGCATGAGTTCAATCAAGTAATGTCAAGGAGAAAATGTTAAGTGACGGAAAAAGAAAAAATATTTATTAGACAAGTAAACTGTGGAGCCAATTATTCTCCTTGATTTCCTGACTCTCTCTATGTCCAGGTTTCAATGTTGTTCAGAATACTTTATGTCATTTTGGTAACCAAATTAGTTTGGCTGAACACATACAATGATTTGATTTAGAAAAAGTGATCATTTATAGTGGCTAGAAAAATAAGTTTCTATAGAAATGGGATAATTTGATAGCTGCTGGGTAAGACAGATTTATGTTGAACCCTGAGCAAACAAACCCAAATGGTACTTTTCCCCTCGGTGAATTCCTCTGGTAGTCAACCTACCGGGTTCTGGAAATGGGCCATTATGCAAATTCATAAAATACAACCACATCTTTTCACCTTGGGATGTTTTTAATTCTTTCCCTTGGAAACAAGATCTTTAAATGAAAATCACTGTGGTAATGCTCCATGAAGGGTAAGACCATAAATGTCTCACTAGGCAAAAGAAAATACAAAAAGTTGGGCGACTCAGAGAAATAGTAACTCAATTTTGTGGCTGAGATATTATGAATTCTTTCAAGGACTATATTTTACAGATCTTTTATTATAGTATTGCTGTGGATATTGTTGTTTTTATTGTTCCTTTCTGACTCGGAGGTAGTTATATGGGATGGGATTAAGAACAGGGGATATTTTCTCACCTTGTATAGATCAGGCACCCTGTTTACTGGGCAAGACAGAGGAGTACATCAATAGCTGCAGCACAGAGGTTGCATGCCACAATGGTATGGGTAAGGTATGCTATGGAGTGGGGAGGGGTGTTATTAACTAAAATTGTAAAGGCATCTTGAAATTTAGAGAGCACTTTCACACTCTGCAAATATTGAGTGCCTTCTTTAAGCTAGCAACTACACATTCGTTATTTCATTTTAATTTCAAATGCTTCTCCCAAAATTATAAAGCAGAACTCCACAAAGATTAACGTACCAGAAATGGCTTTTATGATAGTTTTTGTTTACTGGCATCATACATGAGAAATTCTCATGCCCAGAGATTCAAAGCAAGTGGTCAGATGTCAAATGAGAGACTTCTAGGAGACACCAAGAAAAAGCATTGGAAAAAAAGAAAAGAAAATGAAAGTTTTAAGAATAACAATTTGAAAAACAAAATAAGCCCAAAGCATAGCACAGAACCCATGGGTCCAATAAAGTATTTTGCAACTCAAAGAGAGTACAAAACAGAGCATCTTGAGAAATTCCCACATTTCCAAGCCTGAACCGCAGCTAGAACTCAGGGAGTGATTTTAATCCTTTAGGAAATGGATGCAATAAGGGAGCTGCATTGCACAAGCTTTAAGTAAAAAGATTTGATGGCTTCACCACCTGAGGACATTGAAAGCCTTCTTGGTAATCCAGGAGAAAATTAGAGACCCCATAAAAAATAAGAACAAAATTGGAAACTCAGACTCTAAAACAGAAGTATTAGATCAATACTTCCATGGAAGTCAATACAAAGCAGTCGATACGGCAAATACAGCAGTATGGATTAACTGAGCACGTAGAATGAAGTCTTACTTTCCTCTGGGAAGCTTCAAATAGTCTATGAACATGTCTGCTGTGTACCAGTCCCTTCTTACAGAACAGAGAAGCCTACAGTGGCTCTGTGTGCAAACATAGCTTAAATCAGAAGTCATTTGATTGGGTATATTACTCAAAAGCTTAGATCTTCAACTGAAGTCAAGATGGGAGCTAAAAAATGGGAGCATAAAAATGTTAGGTATTAACGAAATGGCATGTGGTTCAGAGATTATCAGAAAATGGTTAAAAAAACCCCTGGAAACCAGAGCAGAGTATTCCACTTCACTGATTTGTTTTTGTTGTTGTTGTTTAATATTCAGGGGCACTACCTTAAATACATTCTTGACAAACTACATATTTTGACATTTGTCTCTGATAACATTTTAACATACATTTTGCAGATTTCTCTCACCAAAACCATGAATTTCCTTGTCTAAAATCAAAAAGGAAGAATGACTAAATGTGTTTTGCAAAACTTTTTTTTAGTGTTACCCCCTGTACATTTACATAGATACAGACATATCTCAGAGATATTGTGGTTTCAGTTCCAGACCACCACAATAATGCAAATATTGCAATAAAGTGAGTCACACGGTTTTTTTGATTTCCCAGTGCATGTAAAAATTATGTTTACACTATACTGTAGTCTATTAAGTATATAATAGCATTATGTCTAAAAAACAATGCTTAATGAAAAAATGCTTTATTGCTAAAAAACGATAACAATTATCTGAGCCTTTAGCAAGTTGTGCTGGTGGAGGATCTAGCCTTGATGTGGATGGCTGCTGTCTAATCAGGGTGGTTGTTACTGAAGGCTGGGGTAGTTTCTTAAAATAAGACAACAATAATGTTTGCTGCTACAATGGACTCTTTGTTTCATGAAATATTTCTCTGTAGCATGTGATGTTGCTTGCTAGCATTTTACTCACAGGAGAACATCTTTCAAAATTCGAGTCAATTTTTTCAAACACTGCTGCTTCTTTTCCAACTAAGGTTATGTAATATTCTAAACTCCTTTGTTGTTAATTTAACAACATTCACAGTATCATCACTAAGATTTCATTTCAAGATACCACCTTCTTTGCTCATTGATAAGAAGCAACTCTTTAGTCAAGTTTTATCATGAGATTGCAGCAACTAAGTCACATCTTCAGGCTTCACTTCTAATTCTAGTTCTCTTGCTATGTTCACCACATCTGCAGTCACTTCTCCCACCAAAGTCTTAACTCCTCAAAGTCACCCATGAGGGTTGAAATCAACTTCTTCCAAACTCCTGTAATGTTAATATTTTGAGCTCCTTCCATGAATCAGCAATGTTTTCAACGGTATCTGGAAACCTTCCTTCCCAGAAGGAAGCTCAACTTTGCCCATATCCATTTATAGTAGCCATAACCTTACAAAATGTATTTATTAAATAATAAGACTTGAAAGTTGAATTACTGCTTGATCCATATGCTGCAGAATGGATGTTGTGTTATCAAGTATTAAAATAACATTAACCTCTTTGGATATCATCAGAACTCTTGGGTAACCAGGTACATTTGCAAAAAGTAGTAATGTTTTGAAAGGAATCTTTTTTTCTGAGCATTAGGTCTCAACAGTGGGCTTAAAATATTCAGTAAGCTATGTTGTAAGTAGACATGCTGTCATCCAGGCTTTTATAGAACACAGGCAGAGTTGATTTAGCATAATTCTATGACATAAGCATAAAATTTTTGGAATAGTAGAGTATTGTCTTCAATTTAAAAGTCATCAGTTGCATTAGCTTCTAACAAGATAGTTAGCCTGTTCCTGGCAGCTTTGAAGCCAGTTGTTAATGTCTCTTCTCTAGCTATTAAAGTCCCATACGATATCTTCTTCCAGTATAAGGCTGTTTTGTCTACACTGGAAATCTATTGTTTAGGGTAGCCACCTTCATCAATAATCTTATCTAGATCTTATCTAAATCTAGGTAACTGACTGCAGCTTCTCTATCAGTACTTGCACTTTTTATCTTGTGAAGATGGCTTCTTTCCTTAAACCTCATGAACAAGCCTCTACTAACTTCCAACTTTACTTCTTCCTCGCCCCTTTAGCCTTCATAGACTTGAAAAGAGTTGGGGTCTTGCTCTTGATTAGGTTTTGACTTAAGGGAATGTTGGGGCTGGTTTGATTCTTTATCCAGACCACTGAAACTTTTTCCATATCAGCAGTAAGGCTGTTTCATTTTCTTATCATTTGTGTGTTCACTGGATTAGCACTCTCAATTTCCTTCAATAATTTTTCTTTTGCATTCACAACTTGGCTAATTGTTTGGCACAAGATGCCTAGCTTTTGGTCTATCTCGTGCCTTGCTAGCTTTTGTTTTAAAGTGAGAGAGATGTAACCTTCTCTTTCACTTGAACACTTAAAGACCATTGTAGGGTTATCAATTATCCTAAAGCTGTTATGAACATTTATGTTGTGTTTTAATGAATGGGGAGGCCCAAGGAGAGGAGAGAGAAGAACCCAGGCAACATTCAGAACCCAGGCAACATTTATTGATTAAGTTTACCATCTTATTTGGGTGTGGTTCATGGTGCCCCCAAACAATTAAATAGTAACATCAAAGATCACTGCCTCTCAGATCACCATAACATATATAATAATAATGAAAATACTTGAAATGTTGTGAAAATTTACAAAATGTGACACAAAGTCAGCACATGCTGTTAGAGAAATGGTGCCGATAGACTTGCATAATGTAGGATTTTCACAAACTTTTAATTTGTAAAACAAACAAACAAACAAAAACAACAAAATGCTAAAAAGAGGCACAATAAAACAAGGTGAGCTATAGCAAGTGTGGCTATGGGGTGATGGATTTATTGGCATTATTGTTTATCTCTGAAGGAGGCTAAGTTCAAGTGTCTACACACTCTTTAATGATGAACTGAAATCCTCCCAGACTTCGAATTACTAAAAATTCTTCCCCACTTTTCCACTGCCCATTGACTACCAGAGGAGTCTGTAATTTTCTTCTGCTCCAAACTTGATGCCTGGGTCTCCTGGAATGAAATGAAACCTGCACAGAAATGCAGGCACACTGTGGGATGCAGTTACCTTGATGTATCTCTGCCCTGGTTTCTAGTTTTCAACCCATTTTCTGACACTCTCTGACCTACAGGCCATTTGACTAAGTTCTGACATGCTTTTTTTTTTTTTTTTTTTTTTGAGTTGGAGTCTCACTCTGTCGCCCAGACTGGAGTGCAGTGGCTGCTCCTGGCCACTGCAGCCTCGACCTGCTGGGCTCCAGCGATCCTTCCGCCTCAGTCTTCCAAGTAGCCGGAACTACAGGCGTGTGCCACCATGCCCGGATAATTTTTGATTTATTGTAGAGACGAGGTCTCGCCAAGTTGCCCAGGTGGGTCTCGATCCTGCGGACTCAGGAAATCCACTCACCTCAGCCTCCCAAAGGTGCGGGATTACAGGCTGAGCCACCGAGCCTGGCTATGATCTGACATTCTTATTCTAGCCATGCAGTCCTCCTGACTCTTGACCCTCTGCTTCTGGAAATCACCTTTCCCCTATAATTATCTTCAGTTGCAGAGAGGAGAATCAAATTTTCCTCAGGCCCCACATCTCTGCTCAGAAAATGTTTAAGTTTGGGAACAATGAGGAAATTCCTTTTACTTTTCCACATGCTCATCTTTTCCTAAGGGAATGAAAGGAATTCATCTGATGGGTCAATGGGCGTGTTCAGCTTGACTCTTCTTTTTGCACTCTGTATTGAGATCTCTTGCCCGCAGAATTCGTGCATGTCAGTGTACATCTGTGTACTTCTGTCATTGGCCTCTTCAAGTCTTTACTTAAAAGCTAGTTTCTCAGTGAGTTCTTTATGGGTTATCTTGGCCAAACTCTGTTCTACCTCTAACTCTTACCATTTCTCATTTAACTTCACTGCATTAATCTTATCTTTAACTCAATTGCTATATAAATATATATAATATAAAACTTATATATACACACACATATGTTCGTGTGTGTATATATATATATATTTATGCATATATATACATATATATGTGTGTGTGCATGTATACATATATTTATATATATACATATATATAAATTATTAACTCCCCTAACAGTGTTCTGATCAAGGTTTAACAATTGTCTCTCTAGAGCAGGGGTACTTGTGGGATGAGGGCCCTCATATGCAGTGTTTGCCAGTGGTGTAAATATTCCCATTATGGCTATTGCAAGAATGACTATGTTCAATAACTGACTTGCAAAGTTACTGAAAATTTTACCATTTGGTTTTGTGAACCAGTGTAGGCCAGTCCCAAGACACCACTGACTCTCTCTACCCTGAGAAATCCCATGAAGGTGTCCCAGGAAGGCAGGGCTCTCTGCAGACTTTGTTAACTGCTTAACTGCTGTAACTTCAACATTCCAAGTAGTACTTGGTTCATAATAGGAATTTCATAAATAACTGTTAAATGAATGAATGAATAGGAGTAGATATTTTACAATTGGGATAATTATGTATAAAGAACAATCTATTCTGTTATTTTTAGTTATGTCTACAATAAGAACTTTGTCTATGCCATCGCATGTTGTTTTAGAATATCTTAATAATGACTTAATGAGTAACAGTGGGGTACAATTTGTTCTACTGTTATTTTATGTTTAGGTAAATTTTATCTCATTAAAAGTAACACTATTATAAATATCTTTGAACATAAATATTTACTCAAATTAACTAAGTCAGATGTAGTGGTATATTGTTTAAGATTAAAAATTATATATACTAAAAGAGGTATGGGAAATAAGTTTCTGAGTATTCTTACTATATTTTGAAATTAAAATGGCATAAGAATATTTAACTATATTTATCTGATATTAGAATTTTAAGGAGCTAAATTTAAGTTAGTTAATTTTTTTTTTTTTTTGAGCTGGAGTCTCACTCCGTCACCCAGACTGGAGTGCAGTGGCATGCTCCCGGCCACCATAACCTCGAACTGCTGAGCTCCGGTGATCCTTCTGTCTCAGCTTTCCAAGTAGCTGGAACTACAGGCAAGCGCTACCACGCCTGGCTAATTTTTAGTTAATTTTGTTTTAATTTTTAAGATGTACTATTGTATTGAAACAGACAAGGAATCCAGAAAATTGACTTTCTTTAGAATCAAATTTAATAACTATCATAAACAATGCAGAATGGACATTTAAAAATGAGTTGAAATTCATTTATAACAATATGAAAAAAATTAATGTAGATTTATACTTCATATTATACAATAAAATAAAATCTGCTTGAATAAAATGAGATAACTAAAATTAGAAAATACATTTAATTCTAAAAGTGTAAAAATGAGAATTTTCTAACAATTAAATCAATAGAAAAAATTATTTAAAAACTTAATACATTTAAGAATGTGCAAAATTTAAAAATTCTGTTCCACAAATAGTAACAGATCTAAAATTGAAAGAAAGAGTTGTAACAACCATGACAGACATAATTCTGCTAAAAATCTTACCTAAAACTATAAAAACTTTATGAAATCAGAAATATACAAGAGGCCAAAGACTTGACAAGAAGTTTTATTTAAAGTACTAATGATAAATACCCATTGGAGAAAATAAAAATCAGCTCAATCTGCTTATTAATTAAAGTAACAAAGTAAAGTTTCATTAGAACAAATCATATGCTTAGTTCAAGTTTCTTTTCATTGATTACACCACCTGGATTGATTCCATTTTAATTCTCCTATGCCTTCGCTGAGTCATTCATTGACACAGACATGGATCTCAAGTTTGTCCATTCCCAATTCAGTCAATGGAGATGCCAAAGGAAATACCAGAAGTTTGCCAAGGTAACCAACAGAGCCTAGAGCTAAAATGTGATTGTATTGTCCTGAGAGATATTGGAATAACAGTCTCTTGTTCTTCCTCAAGAAAAGTAAAATCTCAAAGACTAAGCAAGCTAGAAGCAAATATATTTCAAATCCAAGTGCGTTGCCTTGAGATTGCTTCACATTTGATCCCATATGAAGCTTAAACACAGATATAAGTGAGGTTATGTACTTCATGTGCATTACTATCCACTGATGCAATTTTACTATGAAAACAGTTGTCATTGTAAGTGTATCCAACTTCAGTGGTGGCTGTAAGTCACTAAATCATAGACTGCCCAGTGGTAGCCAAGATGGCAGTTTCTGTGTGATCCAAACCTCTGAAGAGACCTCATCTCCACACCTACTAGATTAGGCACCCATCGCATTTCCTCAGATATTTTGTTTACATGTAATCTCCATGGCCTTCAGAAAGGTAGGGTTATAATAAGTCTATAATAATGGTAGATGATGAAGTCCAAAGGAATCAGGGAGAAAAGAAGCACTAATGGTTATTTTAAGAGTAATTATTATGATACTAAATAGCTGGCTATTATTTTTGAGAGAAGGGAATGAACATGAACATAAGGTAAATTTCTTGTACTCTGGTTTCTAAGTGGAGGCAATTTCCCAATTGTGACACAATAGAGACCAATAAACAGCAGAAGAAAGAAAGAAAGAGAGGAAGGAAGGAAGGAAGGAAAAAAGGAAGGAAGGAAGAAGAAAAGAAAAGGCACACAAATCTTCATAGGGGTCCCTTTGAATCTTTGGCAGACAGCTCTCTCAGACTTGCCTTGTGCTCCTGGGTTAGGGTCTGGGGGTAGCTATAAGCTAAAAGGAGATTTCAAAGGTCATACAGTTCTGAGAGATGTTAGAGAAAATTCTTACTGAACGAGAGCCCATATAGGCAATGCCTTAAGAGTAGAGCTAGGTTAGTCCCAGAGTAAGGACTAATCTTCACATGCCTTCACAAAGTCTCAGATCAATCCTTGGAAGACTGATACCTATCCACCAGTAAAAACCGCCTGTCACAACAACAACACAACAACAAAACAATGCTTTTTAAAGGACGAAAACTAAATTCATTTTCTCAACAGTGTAAGTTATGATAAAAATTACTAGGTACGACAAGAAGCAGGGAAATGTGATGTATCATAAAAAAGTCAGTATAAACAGACCCAAAGGTGAGACAAGTTGTTGATACAGCTACTATTACTGTATTAAAATATTTAAATGAAAAGGTAGGCAGAATAATCGGACAGAAGATACAGAATAAGAGCACTATAAACTAGGAAGTAAACCAAATAGATATTCTAAAACTAAAAATAATATTTTTAAGGGAAAAGTTCAACAGATGAGACTATACATTTCAAAAGAAAATATCAGTGAGCTGGAAGACAGAGCTATATAAACTTTCCCAATTGAAAAGATAATAACTTTTTTTTAAAAGCAGAGTCTCCTTATTGAGAAATAAATAATTAAAATTTTGAAGAGAGCATGGCTTGGAGTTGGTCAGGCCAGGATTTGAAATGTGACTCTGCTTATGCCTGGACACATCATTTAACTTTTATGACTTGACTTTTAGGGGGTCAATATTAAGAGTCAGGAGGAAGGCACGTATTAGATAAAAAATGAGGTAACAGGTATATAGAGATAAAGGGACTATTCTAGATTATAGAAACAGTAAAAGTCATAGTGAGAATCTAATGTTAATCTTGTAATTCTCAGTCTAGTATCTTTTTCTATAGCAGTGTCACAGTCTGAGGATGTGCTGATGGCTTTTGACAGATTGGACTATTTTGGCCTGTGTTCAGACTGACATGTTCATAAAGTGACTGGTTTGCATTTTTTCCAGATATGGGATTTGAAGAATTGTGACATTCCAATTGCAGGACAAAGCAAAGAGCCTCAAGTCTTGCAGCCAGTTCTAGGTGGGTCAGGTCACCAAGTTTTTTAACCTCAGGCTGCACATATACAAAACAGACATTATGTCCTGTATGCACAGAATTTGGTGAATATCAAGTTGAAGCACGTAGGGCAGCCGACTTCCACTGAGTCTGTCTTTCCACACTCTTGACAAGGGTATTGCTATGGTTTGGATATTTGACTCCTTCAACGCGTATGTTGAAATTTGATCCCAGTACTGGAGATGAGGCCCGGTGGAAAGTGTTTGGGTCACCCTTGAATGACTTGGCACTGTCCTTACAGTAATGAGTGAGTTTTTGCTCTATCTGTTCCCAAGAGAGCTAGTTGTTAAAAAGAGCCTGGAACATCCCTACTCTCTCCTGCTTTCTCTCTCAGCATCTTATCTTGGTCCACACTGGCTCCCCTTTCTCTTCTACCATGAGAGGAAGCAGCCTGAGGCTCATCAGAAGCAGATACTGGCATCATGCTTCTTGTAGAGCAAAGTAAACCTCTTTTCTTTATAAATTACCTAACCTCAGGTATTCCTTTATAGCAACACAAATAAACTAAGACAAGTATCAAGCTATTATTCATTATCACACCAAGCTCCAGAGACCCAGGGACAGATTTCTGGATTCTTTGTTTATTCTACAAACACAGGGCCATTATCACTAAATAAGAACTGAAGGGAATGTGGTTGTAAAAGAACACTTTTATAGCAGTTCCCAGCCCCAGTGCCCTTTGGCATGGAAACACAGGACAATCTGCTGTGTTATTATCAGTCTTCCCATGCCTAGCAGCCTCAGATCAAGCTTCCAAAATTCCAAAGGACTCAGTAACCTCAATCCACACCGGTGCTGAAGCAGGGATATAAAACTGAGTGTCATTAGAAACTCAAAGAGAAAACAGAAATCTCTTGAATTTCCTACTGTTTGCTGATATGTGAAGGTGGAAGGATATTACTTGTCAGATTTCAGGTCCACCTGGACAGGCCTGGGCAAGGCCAGTCACAGCAGGGTCTGCTGCCTGCTCCAAGACCAAAAGAGATGAGTGACCCATAGTGCCCATTCATTCAATCAACAACCATTCACTGAACACAAATGCTGTGCCAGGAGCTATATGAGGTCTTGAAAGAGCAGCAGTAGTTAGTATAGACACAGTGCGTGCTCTGTAATGATCTGGGTGCAGGAACAAGAATTCCAGATCTGTTAAGCAAATCTGGGTTCCTCCTATCAGACCCATTAAGATAAGGGAACAAGTTCAAATACTGAGCATTAGTTTAGAAGTGCAGAGACATTTCAATAACAGAGCTTTGAGGATTTGAAGGACCACATTTGGAGGTGGCGTTTTCAGTCCCCACACATCCCTCTGTGGTTCAGTCGCGCTCAGTCCTGTGTAGACACTTGCAGCGGCATTGCTTCAGTAACTCTGGTTGGAGTGTACCTCCAGAAAGCACCCCCTTCTGGGACCTGAAGGCACCTCCTCGCAGCTTCTGCTTTGATTCTATCTTCTGGGCCTCACATGTCTTAGGCCCAACTCTGTGCATCCTGGACCCCTCCTATTCACCCAGTAGGTCTTCAAAGATACAAATGAAGGAAATGTGTAGGAAACAAAACACATGTCAACAATGAGATGAGTCCACCTTTCAAGGACTTTGGTGAAGCCAAGGAAATGACATTTGGGTCTGGATTATATGAGCTGTCTGTGCCCCATGACTCAGAGTGTTTGACTCACAGGGAGGGCTCAGCTCCAGAGAACCTCCTGAGTCAGCACCTTGTCCATCCAGCTGCCTGTTCTCAGAAGGTCGACTGTTAATACATTCCCTTCATACTGCCTGTAGACTCACAGAGACAGAAACTGTGCCGCTTGTTGGTCAGGTGGGAGGACTGGGTTAAACAAGGGGCCCCAAAGTCCCCAACAATGCAGCTGTTAAGAGACAGGGATAGAGACCCCTATCTCCCAGGCTCTGGCCCTTCCCATTGCATCCTATGACTCCTCACAGCAGCTTCTCCTGCCCAGGCCAGGATCCACTCCGCAGAGGGGAACAAAACACTCTCTGGGGCAGATGTGGCAAATCTTCTGACAAAAGCATGGTTTTTAGTTTGGACCTCCTGCTCAGGTTTTATTTGAGCCCTTATTCTGAGTGAAAGAAACAGGAACCTATGTTTGTCGGGCTGGCTGCCCACAGCTGGGTGCTCTGTTTTTGTGGCCTGGGTGTGGCTGCTCCCATGGACTTGCTCTTACCCAGGCAGCTGGGTGCTACTGAGGGGCCCATTGTGTGCTGTACCGGCTGCCAGGCACTCGCTCCACACAGGGCTGTGCCATATCCCTGCTTTCCTGGAATTCAAGGAGTAAGAATAAGGTCGACTTCTTATTCACTCTCCAAGTATTCCAGTTTCATTTTTAGGCACGCTCTATGACATTGTTTTCCCAGGAACTCTGAAGCAATGAAGCCACAAAGCATTCAAATACTACGCATGAACTGTTTATCAAGAAAACAATCACAGAAAAAAGATCCTGAAAATTTGCCCAGCAAGAATTTCAGTGTGGGGAGGAGGAGACGAGAATGGCTCTGGGGAGGGTCAGGTTTCCCCTGAAATGCTGACCAGCTAGACCAGCCTGAGGTAAAGTGTCCATAAGTATGTACACACACACACACACACACACACACAAAGTGTGACACGGTGCCTGTCCTGCTGCCTTTGTAGGACTCTTCTACCAACTAGAAGGATTCATATTTCCTTTTAGATATTTTATGAAGTAGTTTAAAACACACCTACTCCCCTGGGGGAAAGATTTTTTTTAAGCAACAACCTAACTTTTGTTGATGGATTTTTGGTTATTAGGGGATGTTAGTTCAGCATGATTTGATTTTTGGGTTTGATTGAGGGGAGGAAGGGAGGCCCAGCTCAAGCCAGTAGACAGAGCCTTGGGCTGAGAGAGACTTGATCTGCAATCCTTCCTCATAGGCCTTCCCTGAGCATGGGCCTGGCTGCTTCTCCTGAGAAGTATCCTGTTTGTGGGTCCTATTTCCCTGCCTCACTTCTCCTCCTGGTGTTTGCTCCTGCCACCTTCTCACTCTACTCTTAAACCAAGGTGGGCAACCGGTCCCTGGGCCTTAGAGGCTTCAGCAGTAGTTGTATCTCCCCTGTGAATGGCTCATAGAGGACAGGGGCCATTCACCAGAGCTTGCTGACTCTGCTGACTCACAGTCTGCCCTGGTGTTCTGTGACTCTCAGAACTCCAGGGGTGGCTGGACAGGCTGCCTGAGATCCAGATGAGCCTGGGGTAAGACAGGGTTTCGTCCATCAACTCGTCCATCTGTCCATCTGTGCTCAGCCCTTAGTGACGCTGCTCTTGGTCAGTAGCTCAGCGACTACAGCAGAGTAAAGATACCCGAGGAAGTTTTTACCACCACAATCTAGCATACATCTATGGGCTCCTTCAAAGAAAAGGGAAGAGAGAAGACATGCTCAGGGATGTAATTAGAAGGCTGCTATTCCCTCTCCTCCCCACCTACAGTCATTTCCATCTGGGCCCCAAGTGGCTAGGTGGGCACTGGAGGGGCCCAGGACCATAGGAATACACATTTCCTCTGCAAATCTCCTCAATCCCGTGGCTTCAGCAACTGAAAGACCCAGCCATCCCTCAAAGATGAATCCAGACGGCGTGTGTGTTATTCCCCCGACCCTGGGGGCTATACACTTCTCCAGCTGCTGTGTTTCCTCATTTGGGAGAATAAAAACATGAGTCTGGATCGTCTCTGGGCTTTCTAATTGGGCCACCAGCTGATCTGCCTGGCCTTTTTTCTTTTAACCAGCTTGACCTTCTAACATGAACAGGGAAATGCCCATTTGCTTAAGCTTGTATTTTCCATAGTTATACAGCAAAATCCCATTTTTATAAGTGTAGTTTAGCTTACAGCGTAATGAGGCCACATTGAGCCACCCCCTAAAAAGCAAGTTGGGCTTTCTTCCAGTTTGAGGACAAGGTTGCTGTGGGTGGGAAAAGGAGAGGGGGTGAGTAGGTGACGCTTTGCTGCCAGCTTGCATGAAAAAAGATGGAGATTCCCACCACATGGATGAACCTGGAAGATGATATGCTCGGCCAAATAAGCCAATCACAAAAGGACAAGTACCATGTGATTCCACTTATATGAGGTTTCTGGGGTAGTCTAATTCCTAGAGACAGAAAGCAGAATGGTGTTTCCAGGAACTGAGGAAGGGAGGATGGGAAGTTGTTTAGAGGACACAGTTTCGATTTTGCAAGATGAAAGGAGTTTTGGAAATGAATGGTGGTAATGGTTGTCCAACAATGTGAATAATATTTTACACCACTGAGCTGTACTCCTAAAAAAGAATAAGATGATAAATTTTATGTTATGTATAATGTTTTTTTACCACAATTTAAAAAAACAGGGGCATTTAGCCTAGAAGACCCTGTTTTACTGAGGGGTATAGAAAATGCCACCGGGCTCTCTCAGTCTGTAGCTCCGAAGCCTTTGAGAAATCTATACCTTTCCACTTCTTCCCAATGGCAATGCTGATTCTGTCTTCATTTTTTAAGAATACTGATGTATGATTCTGGCATAAAATAAAGGGCACACATTACTGTATTCCTTACCCAGAGATAAGAACTGGAGCTGGGTCAGTTTGGTCCATGTTTTGGCTTTAGCATGAGCAACTGATCATGATCCAGTTGTATTTGTCAGACCTTCCTTTATTCACTTTTTAATTCTTTCCTCCTTTGTTCACAAGATTTTATTGGGAACAGGTCTGGGGCCAGCACTGCACTAGGGAAATTAAGTGAAATACATTGGTCCTGGACAGAAGGGAGTGTTGAGTCTGACAAGCATTCATCCCATACAAGGCTGCAAACGTTCTGACTCTGAGCTTTTTATTTGTTCCTTGAAGATAAATAGGACTTTGCTACATGAGTTTTAAGAGTAGTGAGCATGTGCCTGCAGGCATATGTATTCCTGTGGGGAGAACTACCTCCTGCCCCTGCTGTAGGGGGCAGCAAGGCTGAGTAGGCCGAAGGGTCCTGGCACACCTCTCGTCATTAGGTTGCCTACATGGAGAGAGCAGGCAGCAATGCTTCCAGGTATGCACTGAGGGAGGGGCATGCTGGAAGCCAGTAACACATGTTTAGCATAAAATCTTACTAATTCACTGCGAACAATGGTTCAGTTCAGCTAGTAGGAGCCAGAAAAGCCCCTGGCAAACTCTCAGTTGCAACTGGCATCTCCACAAATGGAAAAATTGCTTCTTTGAGAAAACAAAACACACGTGAATTACAGGAGGCAATCCTGCCTCCCCAGCTCCTCTGTCGGTCTTTAGCTCCTCTGCACCAAGTAAAAAAGGTCAGGGAAGGGACTCTCGGGATCACATCAGCTAATAGAATCTTGCCCATTTGTGGGATACGATGTGCCAATGTGGAGCTATTTAGCCATTGCACAGACAACATAGGAATCCCAAATTTTCTATAGCAGGAGGCAACAGTGAGTTTTTGTTGGTCTTATTAAACAAACCTTAAAGTCTTCAACATTTCAAAACTTATAGAAGAGGGACATTTATAGTCAATGCTAACCTTGCCTTCCTAAAACACAAAGACCAATTCCAGAAACCTGAAAACCCCAAAACAGCTTTTGATAGAAATCTCTGTTCAGAGCAGGAAGGTTGTGTTTATATTCTTCTATCTAGACCAAAGGCTCTTGTGAAGCTGCTGTTTATTTTTCTGGCCCAAAGAGCAGAACCTTCAATATAATATAAAATAGGTAATATAATGAAAATACTTTATAAATCAGAAGCTCTGTCCAGTTAGGCCCATGCTCTGTCAACTCTGAAATAAACACACAGAAGCCCTTGCTGACTTCATTTCCTCTTGGTTTCTTCATCAGCATGCTGCCAGAGTCTCCCCTTGGTTTGTTTTCCTTTATTCCCCTGGCCCATCCTGCATTAGGTCTGTCTTGCTGCAATTACGAGTGAACCTTGTCTTGGTCTGCAATGTGGCATAGAGAGTCGTGTTTTCCTTCCTTCTCCTGGTGGAGTGGAGGGGACAGGTCTGCATAGCAGACAGTACAATGGGCCAATCAAACACATATCCATCACCCCGTCATGGGAAGGTCTAGTTCTCACAATAGTGCTTTACTTAGTAAAACTAGCCTACTCCCTAAGTAAATGTTTCCTTTAGAAATAGGTACATTACATAATGCACTCTTATCTGGGGATAAGGGACACCTAAAATGCCAAGATTTTGGGGCACAAATCTGCTCCTTTGGCATGAGGACAATGAGAGCTTGGAAGGGAAGCAATTTGTCCAGGGTCATTGAGCTGAAAGAGTCTAGACTCCCACATTTGAAAGAGTTTTCAGAACATTTACCCCAATCATCCAGGCACTATGGAGGACTGCTGGGTGTAATGCAGGACTGCTTTCCAATTGCCCCCATCTCCCTGACTCATTCATGCCTTTGTTCCACGGGCATCCTGGTTGGAACTTCTCAAATCTGTCCCAATTTTTAGCTGCCAATCACTGTTTCTAGTTCTTTTTTCTAAGCTAAAATTGAATAAGTACATTATTTCTTGTGATTGCTCTTCAAATATCCACATTTCTAGAATAGTCTCTCAAGTCTTTACTTTTCCAGGTTAATCACATTTCTTCAATACTGCCCCAAACTTTCTGACAACTTCTCTGATTTTTTTCTTCTATTGATGTTGCTGGGGTTGTTGGTCATTTTCCCTAAAACATTGTGGCTGGAATGGATCACAGTATTCCAGATAGTAAACTGACCAGTATTGTTAAAGAAGTCCTGTGTCTTCTGACACATATTGTGCAGGCACATTGAGCTTACATTTTCTTAGGTCCCCTTTTGTTTGTTTGTCTTGTAAACACAAACCATTTTTGTATGTATGTGCGCATGTATTTGAGTTGGAGTCTCACTCTGTCACCCAGACTGGAGTGCAGTGGCACGCTCACGGCCACCGCAGCCTCAATCTGCTGAACTCTGGCGATCCTTCTACCTCAGCCTTCCAAGAAGTTGGAAATGCAGTCATGTATCACCACAACTGAATAATTTATTGACTTTTTATAAGGATGAGGTCTCACAAAGTTGCCCAGGCTTGTCTCGAAACCTGGACTCGGGCAGCCCTCTCGCCTCTACCTCTCAAAGTGCTGGGTATACAGGTGTGAGCCACCACACTTGGCTCAACTCATTTTGGCACTTATTTATTCAACTATTTCTTGTCATCATTCCTAAAATAATTTAAAGTGATTTTAAAAAACATAATACAACCATATATAAAGAATTGGTGAAACTAGCAAAGGAATAGTATGAATAGGGAAACTATGGAAAGACAAAAGTTATACTGTTAGGTAAAATGCATCCCAGGATGTCCTGTAACCCTACTATAGGAAAGCCACACACGTTGCTGAGTTTCCTAGCAATAAGTGGAAGGATGGTAACATCATTTACATGTCAGAGTGCCCATAAAGGAAGCACGAGTCAATGGCTCAGGTCAAGCATAGTTATTCTTGGTACTGAGACCTAAGAGAGATATTTTCTGTAGGTCCTATTAAAGGACATTATGTGATGTGTCCTTCAGAACTTTCCTAGAGCAAACAGTGCATTTCCTGAGAATTCTGGTTGTTTCAAAGTCCCTGAATTTCTGCTGATCTTATACTATATTCTACATGATTTTCTTTGGCAATTGATTTTTTTGGGTAACCATATACTTACTTATTCTTGCTGCATTTTAATGTGTATTTTGGGACTTCCTATTGAAAAAGGAATATGAAAAAATGGATGCATGGGAGCATCCATTTCACTCAGTGCCCTATAGGATGTTCCTTGATTTTGAAAACTCTGTGATATTAAACCCTTTGCAATTAGATCATCTTCTTGAAGTATTCTCTCAGGGCCCTGTTATTATTATTTTTTTTGAGTCGGAGTCTCACTCTGTCGCCCAGACTGGAGTGCAGTGGCTGCTCCTGGCCACTGCAGCCTCAACCCGCTGGGCTCCGGCGATCCTTCCGCCTCAGCCTTTCGAGTAGCCGGAATTACAGGTGCGTGCTACCACACCCGGCTGATTTTTTGATTTATTGTAGAGATGAGGTCTCGCTGCCCAGGCGGGTCTCGAACCCACGGGCTCAGGCAATCCACTCACCTCAGCCTCCCAAAGGCACGGGATTACAGGCTGAGCCACCGAGCCCAGAAAGGGCCCTGTTATTATTGCTATATTTTTTAATGAAATAAGTTTTGAGGTCAGGAACATTTGTAGGAACCTTTTTGTTCTGATGTTTTAGCTCAAGGCAGGCCTTGCTAGAAACCTGAAATTATGCTGGATATCTGTCTCCTCAAGGTATAGAACAACCTTAACTCTTCTGTAGTCCTAGATCCCAGATGTCTATATCCAGGTTCAAGGAAAGGGGAATGAAGGGGTTGTTTCCTCACATCAGCTTGAGAGGCTCCAGTGATAAGGAGTGAAGACATATCATGGATATTCCTTTAGTCAAGGATGTGGGTAGGGATTTCCATGTAGATTGAAAGAATCCACTAATCTGAATGAATACATATGTGCATTCACATACTGGGCACCAGACACTTCCCACAATTCTTCCAGCTGGGCCCACGGGCAATGAGGCTGCGGTTGCTGTAACTCTACAGTATACTCAGAATCTACTCACATGCATATGATAGAGTAGCTCAGTCATTCAAACAGCTCATTTTGTAATTTCGTCTCTGTGATGATTGATTTTATGTGTCAGTTTATCTGAAAGATGGGGTGGCCAGATATTTGCTCAAATATTATTCTGGGTGTTTCTATGAAGGTGATTTTTGGATATGATTAACATCAAATTGATATATTGAGTCAAGCAGACTCTCTTAAAAGAGGGTGGAGCTTTTTATTCTTGGAGTTGTCCTCCGATGGTAAAGAAGTTAACACAAAAGGGAGAACCATTCAAGTCCAAAACTTGGCATCCTCCCCTCCAAACAAATTACCTACTTTCCCAATGACCAATACTTTACATTTAATTCTAGATATAGGCACTCAGGGACAAATCATTTATGAAATGTTCACAACTCGGAGTGAGGGAAAAACAAAATTGCAACAGTGTCTGGGACAGGGAAGTAGAATTAATTCAATTTCCAGTCTTGAATTGGGTCATCACAGCTCTCATCCTGCAACAACAAAGACACAGGAATGGCTTCTATTTTATTTTCACTTAATGGTGACCCCAAATAAGAGCAAGAGCAGAGGAAGAAAGGTTTATTTATCCTGATGAAACCAGGTGAATTTTACTTTGTGGGTCTGAAATGCCCATCTAGGATGAGTCCTCAAGCCCAGGATGCTGTATATGCTTGGTGAGGGAGGCATCTTCCTGGATCTGCTCTTCCTGCATAGAGAGTCCTTTTGCTTGGTCCTGAGCAAGAATGTGAAGTATATCACAATTTTTAGAAGCATCATCCTTCTAAAAATATGCCCCCAATAAGCACATAAGCACTAATATTTGTAATTATAATCATCACACAACTCCATGATATAAGAATTGTTAACAGTAGCATGATTCCCACTTCCCAGGTGATGTAGCAGAGGTGTAAATAATGTGAATTACATTTGCAATAAGAAACTTGAGCCTGGCCTGAGACCCTTGTGGCACTATTTGCTCATAGAATCGCCTTTGACTGTTGCATCAGACCAGGACTATCTAACATCCAATGTGGTTTGAATTGTTGCCCCTTCTTGATACTTGGAATACCTTTACTTTCTTGGTAACCACGTTCAGACACATTGGCCTCAACTTTGGAGAAGGAGATCTGTGACTTCTGGTAGCTGTCTACCTGGAGGAAGGGGGAGAGAGAATTTTTTAAAAGATGGCACATTCTTTGTTATTGCTGGCACTGAACTCATTTCAGCTGAGTGAGCACTAGTGACTCAACTCAAAGGCACACAGTAGACTTCATTTCACACTGTGTGGGATGTTTAAGGATTATTGAGTGTTCTCTTCATGGACCCTTAAGATCTGTGAAATAAAACTCTGTCCTTGGCAAACATATTGAGGGTTTTTCAGTTTCCATGTCCCATTGAAATGTCAAAAGTATGACAAAAAGACAGAACTTCTCTTGTTTGGAAGATTTGATAGAACAAACTAATGATGTATGAAACCAGCTTGGGCATCTCTGTGAAAATAAGTAGACTTCCACCTAGAAATTGCTTTTGATATATTAGCATGAAAATTGACTTGATTTACAAGTTTAGGTATCTAGTAGACTGCGGAATCCTTGGGCATTAAAAAACAGCAGGGTGAGGTAAAAGTCTCCTCTCTCTATGAGAGCATCACACAGAACTCCTCTTGCCTGAGCACTCACTTGCTCAGAACAGCTACTGCAGGGAATGATCTGATATGGGGACAGCACATTTGGCTTCCTTCTTTGCAGCCTTTAGAACCAGAAAACACTTTAATAAGAATTTCATCAGATATTTTTAATTACCATTTTATAGATGAGACTTGAAATGCATTTCTTGCTAAGATAAAACTCCCAGAATCAATGTGAGAGGCATTCAGAGGGGGAGAGGTCACCTCAAAATGGTGCTGCACCATGGGTGTGAGCACAAGGATAATAAGAATGAATGACCTGCCCTCTGATTGGGGTGGTGATACTGGGATGCATGTGGATGTTGTCCATGGGCATGGAGATCTCAGTGAGCACAGGACAACTGGTTGTCACGACTGAGTGAGAGGACATCTGAGATGATGGCACCTGCTGGGGGAATGTGGGCAGCTTCTCTTGTGCTTGGATATTCTTTCAGCTATAGTGGTGGCAAATCAAGGTGTGAAGTTGGCATCAAAAGAGCATAGGAGACATCTAGAAAGGCAGGCATGACAGCTGAATGGGTTTAAGGCAGTGGTTCTCAACCAAAAATCAAATGATTTTTTTTCTTTCTAAGAGATATTTGGCAATGTTTGCTTTGGTTGTTACAACTGGGGAGGGGTGCTACTGGCATCTAGTGGGTAGAGGCCAGGGATGCTGCTAAATACCCTATAATATTTAGGATGGCTTTGCACAATAAAGAATCATCCAGACCAAAATGTCAGCAGTGTAGAGATTCAGAAACCTGGATTTAAGGGTTTGTGTTAATGAAAGTTTCCATTCGTACACCATGTCAGTTTTCACTTATATTAATCAATTCTACCACTTGATTTGAGATTCATTCTTTGATGTTTTACAGAGTCATTTCTCAGAAGAGATAATTACATAATAACATAAAGGGAGAACAATTTAGAAACATTCAAGCACATTTTTTCCTGGTTTGGGTCCCAACTCTTTCTCCAAGCTAATTGCAAGTTCTCCTTCCATGACACTCCCTAGGACTCTACCTGTCCTCCTGGGGACTTTGAAACTTTACTTCATCTGGGCCTGATTAATTCATCTCCTACCAGTCTTCATGGCAGACTGCCCAGTATTTTTTCCATAGAAAGTATTTAATAGATGTTTGCAACCCTCCTGTGGCCACTGAGGTCTACCCAAGGCTGAGATTCCAGGCATTATTTCCACGGTGTTTAATTTTGGCTTGAGAGGAGTGGACATATGTACGTTCAGGGCCTGTCTTCGTTGGAACAACCAGAAGAAGGAGGCCCAGAGCCCTGTTAATTGCTGTTCCCTATCTCAGTTCTTTGCCTTCTTTAACCTCCAGCAGGTGTTCATGTTTATGGCTTTGAGAACCCAGGAAAACAGAAAGCAACACACTGTTTGCCCACTCATTTACTTGTCCCCTGCCACATACAAACATTTGTTATGTGATTCCTGTGTACTCAGCATGTGATTCTGAATAGGTGAATGTCTCTAATAGTATCCTAAGAGACCCTGTATGGTGTGATGAGTAAGAAACCATCCCTCACCTAAGTGATGGGGACAGGTGGGTACATCCACAATCAAGGTAGATGGATTAAATGCTGTCATGGAAACATAAACAGGGTGCTGATGGGAGTAGAGAGAAAGAAGACTGTCATCATGCCTGGTGGGAGGAAGGGAAACAGAGATTCAGAGAAGGCTATGTTTCAACTGTCCCTAAAGGAGAGATAGAACTTGGTCAGATGGAAAGATGTTTCTGGAAGGGATTATTTCTTCACCCAAAGAAGCATTTAACCCAGAAAAGAAGCTGTGGACTCCATGTTGCTGCCGTGGCAGCCCACAGCTTTCTCCTTCTGCACAGGCTCACTGTTGGGAATCTGAAAGGGGTAGACAAATATCCAACATCCTGAACCACAAGACTTTCCACAGTCTGGACTGGACTTAGCTGTCCCATTGTCTCCCCCCACTCCCCTCCCCTGCCCTCTGCAGTCATCTCTCTAGTTCCTGGTTATGGCAAAATGTTCTTAACACTCTAGCTCACTGTGTGCCGAGCTTTATCATAGCCTGTCCTCCTGCATGAGGGATTTTACTACCTGTCAAAGTCATCTGCAATTGGAATACCAAAGGCCACTTTCTTCATAGAGTGGACATCATTGCTTTTTGTAATCTCATCACACTCAGTTTTTTTGGTCATTTCGGTGTCAAGACCATTCACCTCTCTTTCTCATGTGTTCCTTGAGGCCATGCACCATATTTGAAACATATGTTTGCATATTTGTGCCACCCAGTGGTAACTTTAATGAGTATGTAGAAGATGCTGAATGAATGTTGGCTAGTGATGAAGATGATTAGTATAAAAATTTCATTAGATTTTTTCAGAAACAAGTATGTACCTACCAAAAGGACTCATGTGCTTCAAAGAAACCCTGAATCTTTTTCAAACTCCACCAGCATTCAGCTTTTAATGATGTTCCTAAACACATAGACTCCCATGGTGCAGAGGGGATATTAAAGTTCAAAGAGACATAGAATCAGGTTGAAAATGGTAAGTGATCAGACTCCTAAGGGAATAAGAGCATTTCCTCATTTTTGGACCAGAGCAGAAATGTCTGTAATCCAGATATTTAAAACTTGTCTGGGTGAAGAGGTGGGGGAGGTTTCACAGGATAGCCTGGAGTGGAGTCCTCAGGGATAAAGTTGATGTGATCATAAAGGTCATATCTAACCCCAGCGCTTCGGATTCCGTGATAGCACATCTGCTTTTGATTGTAGTGGGTTCTGAGCACAGGACTTAGGGCACGACGCCATCTGAAGGAGGAAATACTAAGCCTGTTTGCAGGTCTGGATGTTCCCACAATGGGAGACCAGCTAAGCTCTGTGGCCACAGGAGAGACACTGGAGCTTTATCTTGGGCTTGGGCTTGTTCTCTGAGGCCCCACATGTGGAGACCTTAGCAGCCCACCTGGGGACTCTGTCAGAACAAATGAAATGAAGCAAGCAGAACGTGAAGCCAGGAAAAGTGGACCCAACAGGAGCAGGGGATGGCTGAAATGAAGGAAACCACGGTAGTTCAGAGGAAAGGTTCTGGAATCAGAATCAGACCCATGTCATAATCCTGCTGACACCGTTTACTGGCCCCTAGTGTGGCCTCAGGAGGTTTCCTGTTCCTTATTTGTAAGGTGGGGATTTATTTAGACATGGTATGCAAAATATTTAGCACTGAACCACAGACTTACCATCCAATCATGTTTGGCTATTGATATTTTACAGTTGAACTCCAGTTTGCTCCATGTGAGGAGACAAAATGATTCTCATTGTTTTCTTTTCTAAAAGAAATAAGTGAAAAAGAAAAAAAAAACTACCCCAGTGTATTGTTTAGAATAGTGAAGCCTTCCTTGAGTGAGCAGCACTAGTTCCCCGCTGGGCACAGATGTGAGGGACCAGAATCCTCCTGCAAGTGCACTCGCTACCCAGCGAGATTGATGTCCACCGAGTCACGTGAGCGGAGGTGGCAAAAGCTGCAAAAACACATGCGGCGGGAAGAGGCAGAAGGAGGTGATGCTGGCCCCAGGAGTTCCCTCAGACTGCCTCGGACAGGGATTCCTTGGAACGCTGCAGAGAGAAGGACTATGTAAACAAGAGATCAAAACAATGGCCTCACTGGCCCTTCACTGTGATGAATGTTTGTCCCAAATGTGCTACAGAAGTTGGACCACCACTGTCTTTTTGTAGTCTGAGTTTTTAGAGGACCCTGGAGAAAACTTCCTCGTGTGGGTTCTGTAGGATCCTTTCAGCTGGCTTGTCTCTCTGATGGCTGGACCCACCTTCCAAGGGCAGACAGCCCCCTGCATTTTCAAAGCTCTGTCTGCCCACACGATCCCTGGCAAGCAAGGGGCCAGGGAGCTCGCTGCTTGGTTTTCATCATTCTAAGGCAGCTCATAGTCCCCTCCCCCACAGTGTGGGAAAGAAAGTGTTGCCTAATCTAAATTATGCCCATCATTCTAGGACCACTGACGACCCTGTCTGTGAGCTCAGCAAAGGGGTGTTTAATGGGAAGGAAAACAGCAGACCAGGTGTGTCCAAGGTCATAAAACCCGAGTAAGTTTCAGCAGTTCTTCCTTCATATTTGCTACCCATCTGGATTACAGTGAGAACAAAGCCCCCCTCCCCTTGACTGTTCCTGACTCAGCTCCTCCTTGCCTTATCTCAGACATCTTCTCTTAAAAACAGAAAATACAGAAGAGAAAACATTCCCTGTTAAATGCCTTTATACATGTGGCTTCTTTAGGTCCTGCCTTGGAATGAAACTGACAGGTTGTTATGAGTCAAGCAGTCTCTCCGGGCAGATAGAGACACAGAAAAATAGACACACAAACATACAGACAGTAGATCAGCAGATAGATAATCTATTAGATGAAAAGATTCTTGGAAGGATTAAAATGGTTCTTTAAGATCTGACCCTCTTCCTTTTCATTATGAGGCCTGCAAATCTTATCATTGTTCTTTGACCATTTATCATTCTGTCTTTTCTATCAGAAGTGCAAAATTTATGTTCAATCCCTTGCTCATGTTTGTTGTTTTCTTTGGAAGGTATTAGCGATAAGGCCATTTGTCTGAGAATGTTTGACTTGCTGTATTTTGCTGTCTGGCTTCTCCACTGTGGTATTTGGGGCTAGAAAGTGATTCCCATCATGGTGCCTAAGAGAAAGTGCTCAAATTGACTCCAATAAGTGTCCAAAAGGGGAGACTGAGAGCAGTTCTGAAACCCTGTGGGCAGGAACAGGGGTCAAGCTGAGGATCTTGGGTGAGTGCTATGGGCTGGAAATGGTCTGAGAGGATCTCAGAGATGTGTGTGTGTGCATGCTCATGTGGCAGAGCTGGGGTGTAATGATGATGATAATGCCTGTGACCACATTTGCATGGTGGTGTGTTTGAACATTTGTATGGTTGCCCGCCCATGGTTGATTCAGAGTGTCAGGGTATGACAGGTCCCACAATGCCTCCCATGAGCACCAATAAACCACAGCTGGCCACTAGGATCTTGGTAAGGAGGCTGCCTCAGAGGGTCCCAAGTCCTGAAGACCTTCTTTTCTATTCTGGTTTCTCTGTGGTGCCTGGTCGGGTAGCTCTGGGGATGGGAATATCCAACACCCAGCGGGGCTAGAAAAGGGGGTAGGTGGACACTGGGCATCACCAGGCACCATTGGCCACTTCTGCTGGGTGGACTTTGGGCAACTCCTCCTCTCTGTAGTTTCCTCACCCGTTAGCTCTCAGATACCTATCTCTCAGAGTGTGATTGCAATAAACTAAATAAAACAACGCAGGTAACACCTTCTAACAAAGTAATAAATGCGATTCTATATTGGGATTTGTTGAGAGTAAATGTACACACACTGAAATCAATCTAACACAAGATGATGTACCTGAACTGTGAGAATTTAGGAGTTACCTCATGTTACATCACTCACTCCTTCCAGATCTAAGGAATCTAAAGTCCTGCAGGACACATCTGCTGAAAGGGAAATCTGGTTTCCGTGCTTTAAGGTTTTATAGTTATTTTGAGAAAGCTGACAAGGTTTTAGTCTTGGTTTCCCAGAAAACAGAGGATTCATGGGCTATCATCGTGTAAGGGTGGTATTATGGGCTGCATTGTACTTCCCAACAATTCTTGTATTGAAGTCTTAGCCCCTTGTACCACAGGATGTGACTGTATTTGGAAGTAGAATCTTAACAACGTAATTAAGTTAAAATAAAGTCATTGTGGTGAGCCCTAATCCAATATGATTAGTGTCTGTTTGAGAAGAGGAAATGAAGACCCAGGCAGGCACGGGGGAAGACATGGAAGACACGAAGAAGGTAACTATCTACAAGCCAACACAAGAGGCCTCAGAAGAAACCAACCCTACTACATCTTGACCTTTGACTTCTTCCAGAATATGAGACAATAGATGTCTGTTGTCTACCAGCCTGTGGTACTTTGTTATGCAGCTTGAGCAAACTGATACAGGGCTCCCCTTTCCTCTGGGGCTGGCCCTCTCCTCTCCCTGAGATGAGTGGGTATAGCCAGCCTGGTTCACAGGGAGCAGATTCTTTGTAGAGAACACAGGGAGGCAGGAAAGTGGGAGTAGAGCGGCTGGTGTTCGGTATGACTGGAGGGTAGCATGTGTGGCAAGGATCAATGGGGGGGGTGGGATCAAAGAGATTCTCCACACCAAGATCTCTAGCGTCTTGAGAGGGTAATGTGTTTGTGTTCTATTGTGAAAATACCGAGTTGTCATGAAAACAAATACTTTAAGCAGAGGGTAATGTGACTGAGCTTAAAATTAGAAAGGACTCTGTCCAAAACATGTTCAACAGGGTACTCTAGGCTCTGGGTTCAACTAACCTGAGAGTTGGGCTCAGCAGAGTCCAAGAACAGGAAGCTCAGGGGACCCAGGAATTCTCCCACCCATCCTCATACCTTCCTCTCAGCACAGTGGAACCCATAGCTCAGCTTCAGCACCATGTCAGCTAAACTCCTTGAGAGTTACTGACTGTGGGTGAAAGGACAGGTCAGGCCTGTTCTTCTCTCAAGATGTTCATGATTTCATAGAAGCTGGAGGCAGAAAGGAGGGGAGGGACTGACTCTTTCTTGAGAGAATTGGGGGAGGGAGGGCCATAAAATAACTTTTGCCTTAATTATTTCCTTTCCAGAGAGGCTTTACTTACGGACATGAGGAAAAAACCCATGAACCCCATGTCTCCTCAAATCATAGCCACATACAGACCCCTCTGGTACAGCTATGTCTATGAAGTACCCATTCAAGTGGGTTCAGTATTCAACACCATCTACTTCTTCCTCAGGGAGAGGATATTTGATCAATAATTTCCCGGAGATTTAGCTTCATCCTTCTCTGGGATGAAGGAAGTTAGTTGGGTTAATAGATGGGAAGGAAGTCAAAGGTCATTGGTAAGCCTGGGTATAGAGGAGGGAGGATACCCTGGGAAGGTGATGAAGGAAGATTCCTGAGAACAGACTGTACCTGGAGAGTCCTAAAGAGATGAAGTTGTCTAAAGCAATAGTATTGCAACAGCCAGAGGACCTGCTGGAGTGTTCATAATGGGCTGAGGGCAGATTACCAGGGAGTTTATGCTGGATATAGTCAGGCTCCCAGACTCCCAAAGGGTTAACAATGGGTGGAGCCATGTCTTCAGACCCTCAGGGAAGCCTGAGCCTGAGGATAGGCCATCCAGACCTCTTTGTACCTCCAACCCTCAGATGTATCCAGTGACAGGGCTACCAGATGCTGGTGTCCATCAATTCAAGGCCAGGTTACACCCTGTTCTCCTGATATGGAGAGCAAAACTGATCCTGTTGATATATAGACCCTAATGTCCCTGCTGCCCTGTCCTCACCATGAGCTAAAGGACCAAGACAGGCACAGACTCTGATGCCAATTGAGAGATGAGAGGCCTCTGACTCTGACATTAAAGACCTATCAATGGTCTTGAGGAGGGAGCTTTAGGAATGGGAGGGCTTCACGTGTATGCTAAACAGAATTCAGTCTCTTCTGCTCCTTTGTGACTCACAGAGTTCCACAAAATTAAAACAAAGCAGTAACAACAAACAGAGGAATCTTAGACAGTCCCCTCCTAAATATCAAATCCATTTATTTATTTAATTTAGATAAAATATGATTTTGTTTCTGGTCTTTACTTCTGAATCTCTCATTCCTGGGTGGTATTTCAGCTGTGAAACTTGAAAGATTAAGGACAGAAGTTACAGTTAAGAGCACTAGAGTCATACCTGAGATTGCAGGCTCTAAGTAGGAGAGTTTAGGAAACTGAAAGTCATATTCCAAGTTCTTGAGGTTTCTCTCAGTCTATTACCCATCCACTTGTCCAGAACTAAAAACCTATTTCAGTGTGTCCCTTGTTATTTTTAGAATTTAAGATGATATTTTCCTATTTTAGTTAATGGTCTGAGAATGAGATTTTGGTTGTTTGCAATAAATCGCCTGATTTGGAAGTATTGGTGCAGAGGGACCATATAATTCAAAGTCTTTTTATAGCATGGTTTTTTTCCCTGGTCTGGGGAATTCCTTTAATCAGGTAGTGGGAGTGATTAATGACCCTCTGTTCCTGTGTGCACAAGGGGCTCACATGTCCTCAGAGTGAGGAGCTGAGGGCTGGTGGGTAGCAACACTGCTACAGAAAAGGAAATCCCAGGACCAATTCTCCACCTAGAAAGTGCATGCATCCAATTAAAGTCCCTCCTAGATGCAAATAGAGATGCATAGATTAATTGCTGGAATGTGCTTAAGGACGTATCCTCAGATGTGCTGGCCCAACATCCCTTTTTCTGCCCCAGAAAAGCAAAAGGTTAGGGGAATGCAGAATTTATTCTCCATTCTTTTTTCTTCTGATTATTTCAAAAGGAAAATACTTAACATCTTCAACCAACATTTACTAAGCATACCAGACACTGAATGGCAGATGGAGAAAATACTTTAAAAAGGAGTCATATTCCATATTACTCCTAAGGAGTCCACAGTTCAGTGGGAGGCTTATGAATAAATATTTCCAGCAGAAGTTGGGAATAGCCACTCCAGGGTGCTGTTGTGTTGTACCGCTGATAAGGACAGGGACTCTCTAGAGTTCACCAGACTGGAAAGGAGGGAAGGGTGCTCTCAGCTGAATTAGCAGAAGATGCAGCTATATTGAGGCATGAAAAACAAGAACATTCCCATGTCTGGAGGGGTAGGGCTGGAGGGTTGGAGGCAGCTGTGAGGATGAAGCAGTGGGATAAGGATGGGACAGGTGGGTGGGACCTAGAACGTGGTGGGGGGCAGTGGGGGAGGGTGGGAGGCTGGCTGGTGGTGGAAGGGGAGGGCTGGGGAGTTATAAGCCTCAGTAAGGAGTTTGGGTATACTTCTGTAGAACTTGGGGAGCTGTGGAATGTTCTAAAGCATGAGAATAAAAATGTGATTGACATGTGAGAGCTGCACATACTTCGTTGTAAAGATATGAGAACCAAGGTCAGTGCAGTAGGGATAGAGCCCAAAACACACAACTAATGACTGGCAGGACCTGAGTCTTTAGATCCCCTCAAAGGAGACTAAGTTGGTTAAATCTGGAGTTGCTTTCTTTTATCCTTATTAATTCTCTCTCGCTGTCTCTCTCAGAAGAACGTTCTCATTTTGTTTCCCATAGGTATGTGCCCAGTGCAATTTTCTTCCTCAAATTTCACTTTTCAGATTTGCCTGATCTTTACTCTGTGGGACACACAGATTGTATTTGTGATAAAATACTATCTTTCCACAAGTCTACATCACATTTTTTAAAGGATGAAAACAAACAAACAAAAAGCCCATCTTTGCTGGCACTCTGGACATCTTCATCCCAGAAGAATGCTCCTAAAACGGGATTTGATCCTCCCACGTGTGATTTGCACCTCCCAGAATTGAAAGATCTCCAACTCACTTTTACAGTGACCTAAGGGCAAACCTCATTGTTTCCATTAGTGAGGAGGAAGCAAGGTCTTTCCTCTACTGAAACTGAAATGGTGAAAGCATTCAGAAGCATCTGGCTTCATCCAAGTCAGAACAGACTCTCTCTGAGTCACTCTTCTCTCTGCCTCCCTAACTTCCTTACATGATACTCATTCCTACTCCTAGGTTTTCTCTTGAAAAAACTTTTCTAAATGTCACCTGCAATCAAGGTGTCAGCTACATATGACTCCTCTGTCTTGGGCTCCTGGGGGTTTTATTGACCACTATTAATGATTAATCTTAAGCTAGTCATAGACAGACTCAAAGAAACCCTTCTCAGAATGGGTGCCTTTTTGCTCTGATGTGGAAGCATCTGCCCTCAGACACCATGCCCAGTTCCCAGGACTGGGGGAGCTCACCATCCCTTGCATGTGGGCAGACCGTGACCTCTCTGGAGGAAATGGCAGGCCTGTGAAGACACCTAGGATAAGCTATGCAGCAGAAACTGGTCACCTGAAGGGAGGGGTGGCCAAATCACTGCTGAAATCATACGAAATGGAGCAGTGACAAGAGTTGGGTTTGGAATTAAATAGACCTGAGTTTAAAAACTGGCTTTTGGTAACACATCAGAGAAATTCAAATTTAGGTAGGGGGTGATGGCTCACACCTGTAATCGCAATGACTCAAGGCCTAGGTGGGAAGATTGCTTGAGGCCAGGAGTTTAAGATCAGCCTGGAAAACATAGTGAGACCCTGTCTCAAAGAAAAGTGCAAATTAAAAACACAAGGAGATACCACTGCATTCCCACCAGAGCAACTACCATTAAAAGGATTGATAATAGTAAGTGCCAGTAAGGATGCAGAGTGACTCCAACTTTCATCCATTGTTAGAGAGTGAACTGGGACAACCACTTTGGGAAGCTGAAATTATCTCTGAAGTTAAACAGGCATACACGGCATGGCCCAGAAGCTTCCCTCCTGGGGGTATCCCCAGCATGCAGGAGTATGTGCCCACCAAAGGTATGTCAAACATGTTCATGACTACTCTTTTTAAGATATTAAAAAACTGGGGAGAACCTAGAACTCTAATGTCCAACAGTAGAAAAATGGATAAGTAAATTATGGAGTGTCCATACAATGGAGTACAACATAGAAATAAAATATAATAAATAATGGCGATGTACACCAACCTGGATGACTCTGGCCACAAAACTATGATTTTTAAAAGTTTACCTTGCCAAATTCCTAACTTTTAATGTGATTCACTTTCCAATCTCACTTTGGTATAACATCACATAACAGAGAAAGAAAATCAAAGCATTTTTTAACCCTGTAAAGCTATCTTTTGGGAACTCAGAGCACCTTTTAAAACACTTACCTGCTCTCTCTGAAGTCTGCCACCACCCACAGAGCTTCATCTACATGTCAAGAAACCTGACTCCCTTTCCTGCTTTCAAAATTCTTTGCATAAATCTAACTGACTAATTGTCAGAAAATCTTTGAATCCACCTATAGCCTGTGGGCCCCTACTTGGAAATGTTCTGTTTTCCTGTAACAAACCAGTGTAGATTTTACATATATTGATTTATGTTTTCTTGTACCTTCCATTCTCCTAATTTGTGTATAACAAGCTACAATTTGATCATGGTGGGTACATATTCTCAGGACACCCCAGGGATAGATGCCATGAACCTAGGTCACTGACATTTGGCCCAGAATAGACCATATTAAATATTTTATGGAGTTTGGGTCTATTCCTGGGTGACTTCAGCTGCTTCAAAAGGCTGAACTGAACAAAGCAATCATCTTCTTCCCAGGACCTTATCACTAATAGAAATATACAGAGCCAGAGACCCAATCAGGGCTTGCCTCTGGGATCCCCTCTCTGCTCCTCCATGTTCTTCTTGTCTCCAGGCAGCCCTTCCCTGCTCTTGTGTCTCTGTGACTCAGAGAACATATTGTTCTGGAAACCAATGTGATTACAGCGCTGGTTTTCACTCTCTTTTATGCTCATGTATAAGCTCTCACAGAAGAACCCAAACATATAGTTGGCAAGAGCCATGTGCATGAATGCAATAGCACTATTCATTCACTATTCATTCACTATTCATGTGTCAGCACATGAATATACATACATGTCATTCATGCTTGCAGCATTCCAAGACATCAGCATGGCACCCATCACAAGAAATCTCAGATTTGAAGGTATAATTAGGGGTTTCAGTGCACAGAGAATCAGGACCACCTTTATCCACACTCCATGAAGCAATTACCCCTGGGGCTGGATGTGGTTAGGATGTCCTGATGGTAGAGCCCCCAGGCACTATTTAGGCCACTAAATGACTCTGTGACTTCACCTGTCAGCAGAAGAGCCTCAGAAGACCCAACCAATATGTTGATAAGACAGGTAATGTATTTGTCTCCAGAAGTCAGAAAGTAACTTTTGGCTTTTTATTCGCTATAAATTTTATGTAACTAAAGAAGTTGGGTGATTTCTATCTGGACAAGTGGCACTCTGTGTGTGTTTACTTTTTATGTGTCTTATATGTACTTGGGGTGACAAAATATACACACATTTTAAGAGATATTATCTATGTGTTAGTTCACCATAATTAGAAGTGACTGGATGCTGATGGTAACCACTTTGAGCACTTATAATTGCAGAAGTCAAATGTGACTTGTATTCATCTTTTGTTATCAGTATATATTGAGTATTACAATTTTTTCTGAGTTGGAGTCTCATTCTGTCGCCCAGGCTGGAATGCAGTGGCATGCTCCTGACTACCGCAGCCTTGACCTACTGGGGTCAGGCAATCCTTCCACCTCAGTCTTCCAAGTAGCTGGAACTACAGTCATGTGCCACCATACCTGGCTAATTTTTTGATTCATGGTCGAGGCGAGGTCTCGCCAAGTTGCCCAGGTCAGTCTGGAACCCGTGGGGTCAGGCAATCCCCTTACCTCAGCCTCCCAAAATGCTGGAATTATAAACTTGAGCCACCGTGCCTGGCTAATTTTAATACAATTTTTTCTTTATTAAAGTGTGTATACTTTTTTGGCACCCTGTATATATGTGTGTGTGTGTGTGTGTGTGTGTGTGTGTGTGTATTTCATGTATTGATTTATCTTAATTATCTGAACACCAAAATGCATTTATGCATTCTATTGAAGTCTATTCAGCAAAGGCAAAGGAGATTATTTTTTAAATTGAATGTGCTACCCCAAATTCAGTACTTTACATAGATAATATCAGTTCATTCTCACAGTCATGCTTAAAATAGCGTTCTCAAATTTAAGCCAGGGGCTTCTCTAAATACAGATTTCTGGGCTCCAGCCCCACGTTTCTGACTCATTGGGTGTGAGCTGGAGCCTGAGAAAGTCCATTGCTGACAAGTTTCTAGATGAGGCTGCAGCTGCTGGTCCAGGAACTCTACTTTGAGAAGCACAGATTTAAAGGTTTAGCCTTAATTTCAGATGAAGAATTAGAGACTTGGAGACATAAAGTCATACTTCTAGTGACAGAACAGGATACTGGCCCAATGACACTCTGCTACTCTCTACAGCAGGGGCCCCCAGTCCCAGGGCCGCAGACCTGTATAGGTCCTATACAGGTCTGTGGCCTGTTAGGAACCTGGTCACACAACTGAAGGTGAGTGGTGGGCAAGCAGAGTTCTGCCTTCTGTCAGGTTAGCTGTGGCGTTAAATTCTCATAGGAGTATGGACCCTATTGTAAACTGCACATGTGAGGAATCTGGGTTGCGTGTTCCTTATGAAACTCTAATGCACTGCTGGTGGGAATGCAAACTAGTGTGACCTCTTTGGAAGACAGTGTAGCAATTTCTGAAAGAACTAGAAATTGACCTTCCATGTGACCCAGCAATTCCTCTATTGGGAACATACCTGAAGGAATTACATCATTCTACAAAGATACCTGCACACGTATGTTTGTTGCAGCTCTATTCACAATAGCAAAAACATGGAACCAACCATGTTGCCCATCGAAGCTGAACTGAATAAAGAAAATGTAGTACATATACACAATGGAATATTATGCATCCATAAAGAAGGACAAATATATGAACTTTGCAGCAGACTGGATTGATTTGGAGTCAATCATACTCAGTGATCTATCACAGAAACAACAGGGTACCATATGTTCTCACTCATAAGTGGAACTTGAACAATTATAATACTATAAGAAAACATTTGGCAGAAGTGGGAAACTGTCAGGGGAGGGGGTATGATTGACATTGAGGGAAACTGCTAGGGGAGGGAGGGGCATACCTCATCAACAAGGGTACCTGCATGATCAATGTTTATATACCTAACCCTGAATTGTACCCCACATCTTCATAATAAAATAAAATGAAATAAAATAAATTAGAGATTAAAAAAAACTCTAATGCCTGATGTTCTCCAGCCCCCCTCCACCCACCCTCTGCAGTGTTCATGGAAAGATTGTCTTCCATGAAACTGGTCTTTTATGCCAAAACAGTTGGGACCACTGGTATACAGCACAGAGTTTCTTCAGTATTTTTAAATACACACCTTAAGGGAATGGCAAGGTAGCAGGACTTGTGTTGTCCAGCACAGTGTGTAGAGGCTGACAATCTTGCTGCACTATGTCGTTTGAAGTTTCACAACTATCACTGCTGTGGGTGTCTGACTACCTTCATTTGCTTTTGATGCATGAGAAAATGCTCCAGAACTTAGTGGTTTGAACAATTGTTTATCATTGCTCACTACTCTGTGGGTTAGCTGGGCAGTTCTGCTGTTGAGGGCCAGCCTCAGTTGATGGAAACTGGACTCATTCAGGTCTTGGATCAGCTGACAGCTCTGATGGTTAGCTTTATTTTGGCTGAAGAATAGGGAAGACTGGGCTACAAGCTTCTCATAATTTAGCAGGTGACCTGGCTTTGTTCACACAGCAGCCGCAGGATTCCAGAAACATGGGCAGAAATTTTAGTACTATGCTGAGGGCTTAACTCAGATCTGGCACACATCACTTGTGCCCTGTTCTGTTGACTAAAACATTAGACCAGCCAAGATCCAAGGAGTGGATACAGGAAGGGGAAGAATTTGTGGCTATTTAACAAATGGACTCCACTGTGTGTTCTATATTTATGGCCTCTGCAAATCTTTCTTATGTCTCTATTTCTAATCTGGGTCAAAAGCTACAAAGAAGAAGGAATATAGCTCTGCCCTTCACTTTTTGTTCCCTTAGTGGATTTCAGGAAGACAAAAATCTGTCATTAACAACAGCAGGTCACCAGGATTTCCCTCTGAAAAATACATTTTTCAATTTCCATAGAAATATTTAAAAATGACATTTCCTTGGAGCCATCAGTTATTCTTATAACTAAATATGGAGTTCAAATGGAATATCCAGTTTTCACAGCTGTATCTGTGCTAAACGGAAAAGAAGAAAAACAAAGAGAATGAAAAAAAAAATGACCTCTGGCTTTTTGCAGCAGAATAGAGGCACAGGGAAGAAATCGTTCCAATACTGTGCAGCCTACTCAGCAACTCCATCATTTCCAGATTGGACTCTTAATTAATCATGGCTGGATTTTTGCACTTTTACTCTGGGGCTGGTGTTTTATTTTCTTGTTCGAGTGCCCACATGAGCATCCTCTGGCAGTAAAACATCCAGGGAGAAGTTATAAAAACATGTCATCTTGGTTATAACATATGGCTAATTGATTTTTGAGAATCGCTTAATTGTGTGACTTTCGTTAACTAAACAACAATGCCTGTTTTCACACCCCTGATATTAGCTCATACTATTTCATGACCTGCCCCTGCTGAGACACACTCCATATTTCTGACCATAAATCTGGCCTCTGCCTAGACTTGCATATTTGTTCCAGCTTTGTTGTGGTAGTTTTACTGCACTGGTTGCCTTTAAAAAAATTTTTATAGTGGGCAATAAGCATGGAGAAAGGGCTAAGAGTATAAAGTGTTTTTTTTCCCAATCTATGTGAGCTGAATTTTTAATTTCTTCCTTAAATAAAATAATAAAAGGTGGTTTTCTTCACTGCTTGGCTCGACATGGATCTCTGTAGGTTCCACTTAAATGGTATGTGAGAGAAACATGAGCTTGTGGCCTTTTTAACAGAGGTTTGCAAAAACTCTGCTGAGTTAGATTAATTGCCTGGAGTTTCACAGGGGTCCACGTCAGTTACAAGGGGCTTTTAATGTGGAAAAGTCAAGATGATAGGCATGTGGGGAGGAGGGATGGGAGAGGTCTGAGAGAGAGGAAGGAGTTAAGGGAGGAAAATAAAACCAAATGCTTTTTCTGCATCCATTGATATGATTATGTGATTTTTTTTTCCTTTATTTAGTAAGGTGGATTACGTGTATTGCTTTTCCAGTATTGAACTAAACTTGTACCCTGGAATAAACCTCACTTGGTTGTGGTGTATATTTTTTTCTATATAATGGTGAATTCTATTAGCTTATACTTTGTTAAGGATTTTTGTAGCAACAAGAGAAGGAAAGGAGTACTTAGAATTTGAGCCTTTACCTGAGCATTAGGTAAACCCAAGATTTTCTGAAGTTTCCAGCTTTCTGGGCCCTGTCCTTGCCAGAGACCAGGGAGGAGCCCTGCGGTGCCACTGTGTTGACTGGACACAACTACAGAAAGAAAACCCTGAACAATGGGGTCATACCTGGGTGTTCTCATCTGTACCATTCTGTTCTTGCAAAAACAAACAAACAAATAAACAAGGAAGTCCAAAGTTTTATGTAGTTCTAAGTTCTCAGCCAGATGCCATGCAAGACCTACCAAAAAATCAAAGAAGTCAACTTTTCTACTCTTTTAGTATTGAGGTAAAACTTCCAACAATTTTCTTTGAACAAAGCACTTTATAGGAAGGAAATCCTCAGCTGTCAATACTTGCCCCGCTTCATCTCAACCTTGCCATAGCCATGTTCATGAAGATTAAGTGTATTCCAGGCTCTTGGGCTGACTGCAATTTTAGGGAAGAAGGACCCATGGGGCCCTGGTCAGGGAGACCCATTCAGGCAGATCCTTCTTCCGCTTCTGTCCTGGCATGCTTCCTGCCTTACTGGGCGACACTGACTTTCCATTTGCCTGTGGCCTAATTTCTCATGCTGGCCCCTGCATTGGTAATCCCTCTAGGGTGATCATACAATCTTCCACACCAAGAATGTGGCACTTTCTCAAAGAATAACAAGCCTAAACTGGAAGTGTTTGGGGGCAAATTGCATAGAGTGGAGTTTCTAATACTTAAAGTTTTCCAGAACTGGGGCTCTGGAATATTTTTGCCAGACTCAACTGCCCATGGGCATGAAAGTTCTGCCTATACCCTGCCCTAGTAGCTGAGCTTCTTCTCCCCAGTTCCAGAAAACCCCACTGCTATCTTGTTCTGGAATCTCTAACAACTGGCTGCTTGCCTTGAACCCCACTGTGAAATGCTGATGTGCCATAGAGACCTCCATTCACACACTGGACTGTGCCCTGCTGGAGCTTGCCCTTTGACTTTTGTCTCATGTGGACTTCTACAGTCTTCTGGGTTTCACTGCAGTAAACTATGTTCTCTGTTACCACCAGGCAGACCCATTCGGCACCTCCAAGCACACCCTCACCGCCTCTTACAAAGAACTCCTCCCTGTTGATGACACAGCAGAAAATTAAACGAGCCTCCACTGGCATGAAACCTGAGGGCTCTCAGCAAACCAAAACATGACCTTTTTCTTCTCCCTACCATTTGCACTTGCTATAGCAAGATTTATCTTTTAGGGGTTAGCATATAAGGCCCAGAAAGATTAAGGGAGTAAGTCCCAATAGCCCTTTGGAAGCAGCCCCAGGTTGGCAACTAGGTCTAACCAGGGCATAACTTGGCCTTCATTTGCAAGAGGACTGTTACAGATGTCTTGGACATTGAAAACAAGGACTCAAACAGATATTTGTATACTCATATTCATAGCAGCATTATTCACAGTAGTCAAGAGGTGGAAGAAACCCAAATGTCTATCAAAGATGAATGGACAAGCACGATGTGGTATATGCATCCAATAGATTATGATTCAATCTTAAAAAATAATTAAAAGTAAATAAATTCTGACACGTGCTTCAACATGAATAAAGCTTATGGACATTATGTTAAGTGAAATAAACCAGATACAAGTGGACAAATATAGCATGATTCCACTTATAAAAAGTACCTGGAGTAGCTGAATTCATAAAGATAGAAAGAACAGTGATTGCCAGGGACTAGCAGAGGGGAGAATGGGAAGCTATCAGTTAAGGGGTACAGATTTCAGTTTGGGAAGATGAAAAAGTTCTGGAGGTGGATGAGGGTGATGGTTGCACAACAATGTGAACTGAGCTTACAAACAGTTAAAATAACTTACAAATAGTTAAAATAGCAAATTTTTATGTTATGCATATTTTATCAAAATTTTATTTTTTTTAAATGGCCTTGATGTTCACACCACAGGGCTCTGTTTTGTTTGTCTGGTTAGGGCATTTCCACCCCCACCCTCTCCTCCTGCTCATCTCCCTCCTTTCCTTGGAGCTTCTGCCATCTGGTCTTAATCTGCATTATCAGCTGCATTTGCTGGTAATGGACTGCTGTAGCCTCTGGGGAAGCCTTCATGGATGCACTCATCTGGGCCTGACTTTGCCCAGAGAGAGTCTGCTGGCTCCTTGACTCCGTGGAGGCATACCAGTCCTTGAGTTGGCAGGCGTTAGGAATTGCTCTCACTTCCATGCTGTGTGGAGATGCCTGGCAGAGGGAATACATTTTGCAAGCCAAACTCTGAGACACCACATACTCTGCTTTCCAGCCTAGCCATACATTGCCAACCACATTTATTTATTGCAGCAGGTCTGCCATCACAGGAATATGCCTCTGCACAGTCAGTGTCTAAGGGCTCTCCCTGGCAGTACTGTAGTGAGTCCAGGAAGGCAGAAGATGGAAGACACCAGGGGCCTTGTCATTCCATCACCTCCATCTATGGAGGATGGAACTAAGAACTCTGTTCCCTAGACATCTGCACAGACACAGAGAAGTTTGATCAGATCTGAGCCCCTATAGGTCTCCTGTCCTATAGCCCCTATAGGGCTCTACACACACGGGTGTCCTTGCACAGTGGCTCCATGAAACAATGCAGTACAAACTTTTTTCAAGTAGGATGTACCTAGAGCTCATAATTAAATAGCCTGATCCTTTTGCTATTCTTCATAGCATCTCTCAGACAAAATCTAAAGCTTTTCCACAGACTTAAAAAAAATAATTATTATAGATTCACAGAATGCTGCAAAGATTGCACACAGGATCTTAATACCCTTCCACCAAGTTCCTCATGGTTGCATCTTTGAGATCTAGTATACAATCAAAACCAGGACTTTGACATTGGTGCAAAGTGTGTATGTAGTTTGGTGTCATTTTATCACATATGTAGTTTGTGTAACCACCACTGCCATCAATGTACAGAACTTATCCCTCACCACGAAGATCTCCCTCTTGCTACTCACTCCTCCTAACCCTTAGCAACCTCTAATCTGATTTCTAGCTCTATGATTTTGTCAGTATGAGAATGTCAGATAAAAATGGAATCATACGGTATGTGATCTTTTGAAATGGACTTTTTTTCACTCATAATGCTCTCATTATCCATCTAGGTTTCACTTAATAACTCCCTTTTTTGCTGAATATTACTCTATGGTATCATGGTTTGCTTAACCACACTCATCTGTGGACATCTAAGATAAGTTTTGATTAGTACAAGCAGAACAGCTATGAATGTTTGTGTACAGGTTTCTTCATGTACAGACATTTTTATTTCTCTGGGACAAATCCCCAGGAATGCAGTACTGGCTCATATGGCAAATGGATATTTAGCCAAACTGTCTTCCAGGGTGACTAAGATTTTACATTCCCTTCTGTAGTGTATGATACAGCTTCTCCACATCCTAGCTTGCATTTCGTGTTTTTTTATTGTAATAAGAACATTGAACATGAGCTCTATCCTCTTACATTTTAAGTGTATTGTTAACTATAGGCACAATGTTGTGAGCAGATTTCTATAACTTATTCATCTTTCATAGCTGAAACTCTGTACCAATTAAACAATCACTCCCCATGTCTCCCTTCCTCCATATTCTGGCAACTACCATTCTATACTTCTATTAATTTGACTATTTTAGATACTTCATATCAGTGGAATCATGCAGTATTTGTTCTTCTGTGACTGACTTGCTTCACTTAACATAATGTCTGCAAGGTTCTTACATATTATCAAATACGGCAGGATTTCCCCCTTTTTATGACTGAGTAACACACCATTGTATGTGTATACCACATTTTCTTTATCCATTCATCCATCAATATCCTTTAGGTTGTTTCCACATCTTGGCCCTTGTAAATATTGCTGCAATTAATATGGGTGTGAAAACATTTTTTCAAGATCCTGATTTCAGTTCCTTTGGATAAACACCCAGAAGTAGGATTGCTGGATCATATAATAGTTGTATTTTTTAATTTTTAAAATTAACTTTTATACTGTTTTCCATAGCAGCTGCACCATTTTACATTTCCATCACGGGTGCCTGAGGGTTCCGATTTCTCTACATCCTCACTAACACTTGTTATTACTTATCTTTTTGATACTCATTCTAACAGTAATATCTCATTGTGGTTTTACTTTGCATTTCCCTGATGATTAGTGACACTGAACATATTTTCATATATCTATCAGTCATTTTATGTCTTCATTGGAGAAATGTCTATTCAAGTCATTTGTCCATTTTAAAATCACGGGTATTTTTGGTCATTGAGTTGTAGGAGTTCCTTACATATTTTGGATTTCAACCCCTTATTATTATATATGCGATTTACAAATACTTCCTCCTACTTCATAGGTCTTCTTTTCACTCTGTTGGAGAAGTTCTTTTAGTTTGATGTAATCCCGTTTGTCTGGTTTTTTTGGTGTCATATCCAAGAAACCGATGCCAAGACCAGTGTCATGAAGCTTTTCCTCTATGTTTTCTTCTGGAAATGTTGGGTCGATTGTTTCAGTCTTTAATCCATCTGAGCTCATGTTTGTGTACAGTGTAAGACAAGGGTCAAATTTCATTCTTTTGCACGTGGATATCCAGTTTTTTTCAACAACATTTGTTGAAGAGACTATCCTTTTCTCATTGTGTAGTCTTGGGGTACTATTTCAAAGGTCATTGGACCCTTTATGCATGGGTTCATTTTATAGTTTTCTGTTCTAATATATGTGTAGTAACATCTCATTGTGCTTTTAGTTTGTATTTCCATAATGGCCAGTCATATTGAATCTCTTTTAATATACCTATTTATCATTCATATATCTACTTTGGTGGACTGTCTCTTTATGTCTTTTGGGTATTTTCTAATAGATAGTTTTGGGCATAAAATTTTGTGTATATTTTGCTAGATTTATACTTATTTGATTTTTTTGAGGTTTTGTAAATGATGTTATTGCATTTAAAATTTTGGTTTCCATATGTTCATTGGTAGTATACATTCAATCTTTTACCATCAAGAATAAAGTCAGCTGTAGATCTTTCATAGATACGCTTTATCAAATTGAGAAAGTAATCCTCTACCTCTAATTTTCAGACAGTCTTTAAAAAATCACACTTGAGGTTCAATCCTGTCAAAAATTTTTTTGCATTCATTGATATGATCTTCTGATTTTTTTTCATTAATATGGTGGCTTGTACTGATTGATTTTCCAACCAACTTTTCATTCCAAGAAAAATAACTATAACTTGGTTATGGTGTATATTATTTTTGTTTATTGCTGAATTCTATTTGCTAAGTTTTTGCTAATAATTTTTTCACCTATGTGCATGAAGCATATTGATCTGTAGTTTTCTGGGGTTTTTTTGCATAGTCTATCTCTGATTTGGGTATCAGAGTAACACTGGCTTCATAAATGAAATATTATCTTCTTTTCCATTTTCTTTTTTTTAACTTTTAATTTTTTTATTTTAAAGATGTGGGGCACAATTCAGAGTTAGGTCTACAAATGTTCATTGTGCAGGAATCCTTGTTGATGAGGTGTGCCCCCACTTCCCCAGGCAGATTTCCACTATGGCCAATTCTGCTTCCCTGCCCCCTTTCTGGCAGTTTTTTTGCTCCTGCTAATCCTTTTTTATAGTATTAGGATAATTGTTCAAGGTCCACTTATGAGTGAGAACATGTGATATTCAGTTATTTGTTTCTGTGAACAATCGATCACTCAGTATTATAGGCTCTAAGTTCATCCAGGTTGCTGTAAAGTTCATGATTTTGTTCCTCTTTATGGCTGTGTAATATTTCATTGTGTATATGTACCACATTTTTAAATCCAGTCCTCTTTTGATGGGCAGCATGGTTGGTTCCATGTTCTTGCTACTGTGAACAATGCTGCAATAAACATACGTGTGCAGGTATCTTTTTTATAGAGTGATTTGAGTTCTTCTGGGTATATTCCCAGTAGGGGGATTACGGAGTTTCTTTTCTATTTTCTGGAGGAGATTGGATAGATTTGGTGCTATTCATCTTAAAACATTTGTTAATTCTCCAATCTGAGTCTGAAGATCTCTTTTATGGAATTTTATGGGAGATTTATATTTATGAATTCAATGTTCTTAACATTAATAGTTTATCGGATGATTTAAGTTTCTTTTTTCATATTGTATGAGTTGTGCTAGTTTGTACTATTTGAGTACTTTGTCCATTTCATTTATGTTGTCAAATTTATGTGTGTAGAGTTGTTCATAGTGTTTCTTCATTATCCTTTTGATATCTGCAGGATTTGGAGTTCATTTCTGATACAGGTTGAATATCTCTAATTCAAAATCTAAAACTTTCTGAGTATTGAATTGTCACTTAAAGAAAATGCTTATTGGAATATTTCAAATTTTGGATTTTCATATTAAGGATATTGAACTGTAAGCATAATGCAAATAGTTCAAATCTGAAAAAAAAATCCCAAATCTGAAATGCTTCTGGTTCCAAGCATTTTGGATAAGGGATACTCTGGTATTGGTATATCATAATGCCTTATCTTATCCTATCCTATCTTATCCTATCCTATCTTATCTTAACTTGTATATCTATCTATTTATCTATCTGTTTATTTATTTATTTATTTATTAAGAGACAGAGTCTTGCTATGGTGCCCACATTGGCCTGAAACTCCTGGACTCGAGCTATCCTCCTACCTCAGCCTCTCGAGTAGCTGGGACTATAGGTGAAAGCCTCTGTGTCTGGTTTCTTTTTATCTTCCTGTTTTCTTTCTTTTAATCTTTGTTAATTTTGCTAGAGATTGAGCTATATTATTATTTTTTGCAAAGAATCCACTTTTAGTTTCATTGAATTTCTATATTGTTTTTCTGTTTTCTGTTTCATTGATTTCTGCTCTTGCCTTTGCTTTCTTCTTTCTATTTTGGGTTTATTTTCATTTTATTAAGAGGCAAATTTAGTGACTGATTTTAGAGCTTTTTGCTCTTCTAAAGTAAGAATTTAATGCTATACATTTTTATTTTGGCATTGCTTAATTGCATCTATTCATTTTTATGTTCAATGTATCTTTTTGTTTCCTTTCTCTTAATTTTTCTGTGCCAGAGAGCATCTTTCCCCTATGTTACTCAAGAATATTTTGAGTAGATATGAAATTCTGTGTTGACAGTTCTTTTCATACAGCACTTGAAAAATGTTTTGCTACTTCTTCAGATCACCATGGTTCTCATTAAAAATCCACTGAAATTTGAATTATTCTTTCTCTATAGATAATATATTGGTTTTCGCTTTCTGCTTTCAAGAGTCTTTCTTTGTCTTTAGTTCTTAGAAATTTGACTATGATGCATCTTGGAGTGGATTTATTTTCGAATTTATCATGTTTGGTATCCATTTAGCTTTTTGAATCTCTAAACGTATGGGGGTTTTGCAGCTACATTTGGTAAAATTTAACCACTATTTTTTAAACACTTTTTAAACTCCATGATTCTTTTCCTCTCTTTCTGGAACTTTGATGACACTCATGTTATATCTTATGTTACAGTCACACATGTCCATAAGCCTTTGTTAATTTTTTCAGTCTATTTTCTTTTTGTTGTTCAGATTGGGTAATGTCTATTGTTTTATCTTTAAGTTTATTGTTTTTCTCCTTTATCCTCTTCATTCTGCTGCTGCACACCATTTTTAAAAATTTTAGTTGTTGCATTTTTTAGTACTGATGATGTCTGCATTAAAATTGACAGATAATTCTCACAACTATATCATTTTGGTGTTGGAGTCTGTTAATTGTCTTCTCATTGAATTCTCAAAGCACTTACCTAGAGTTCTTGTTCTTGGTATGAGAGATTTGTGATTGAAATCTGCATAATTTGAGTATCACATGACCATGGATCTTATTTAAATCTTGTGTTTTAACAGTCTTCCTCTTATACCTCTCCAGTAGTCTGGTGGTTGAGAAGTGGTGGTAGTGGCATAAGGGGGACCTGCCTTCTTATTGCCAATTATGGATGAGGATCAGGTTCAGTCAGGTTCTCCACTCAACCTCCTTTGATACTTGGGTTGTGGGAGGAGCTCTTTGTCACTGTTGGGCAGGATTACAGATTAGGTTCCTGACAAGGTCTCCATAGACATGACAGGACAGAGGACTTTTTACTGCCCTGCAAGTATAAAGATCCTGGCTCCCAAGTCAGTCTTTCTTGGTACTCTCTGACAAGGGAGGTTGTGATGCCTTATGACAGCATAGCAAGGGCAGACATCTAGATTCCCTGCTCAGCCTTGGTTGGTGTGGGTGGAGCTACAGCCTTTTATGCTTGTTAGGAGTAGAGTAGCTTTTTCTCTTTCTTCCTGAAAAATGGAAATGCTATTCATATACACTTTTGAGGCTGTTGAAAATTTCCCACATTAAAATAAGGGCTGGATCTCTGGAAGTAAATCAGGCCAAAGCCTGTGGTTGGGACTCACTAAGCCTTTGGTGGAAGGAGTCATTCATTCATTCCAAGAATACCCAAGTACTTTCTCTGAGGCAGGCACTGCCTAGGCACTGAAAATATAGAAATCAACAAAGCAGTTAAAGTTCCTGCCCTGAAGAACTCACATTCTACACAGCAGTCAGACAGAAATTAAAATTCTATAAGCAAAATACATATTTTCCTAAATGTTATTAATTGCTAATAACAAGATATAAAACAGGGAAAGAAAATGTAAAGTGTGAGGTGGTAGGAGGGGTTTCTAGTAAAGTGACCAGGGAAGGCCTTATTCAGAGAGTAACTTTTGAATAAGACCTAAAGTACTGGTATTTCAGGCAGAAGGAATGGCGAGTGCAAAACTTGAGGCAGGCGCATGTCTGGCAAGTTCAAGGAACAGGCCAGGTAAGGCGATGGGATCAGAAGAGTTGGGGGAGTGAGCTGGAAAGTCATCAGTGACCTGAGAGCAGGTGTGGGACTTTATTAAACATTTTTAAATGGTCATTCTGGTTGCTATGTTGAGAATTGGCTAAAGGGAGATGAGGAGAACTTTGGAGGCTTGTTCAATAACATATGCTAGAGTGGGCAAATTGACCTGGCAGAGGACAGTAAGGGGCAATAATATGTGATCAAATTCTGGATGTAATTTGGAGCCAACAGGATTTGCTGAGACTGGATATGTGGTGAGAGAGGCAGCAAGGAGCCACAGGTAAAACAAGGGGTGTGGTCTTAGCACCAGCCTGATGGCACAGCCACATTAGGAGCCCAGTGTGGAATATGCTAAGTCTCAGTGCCTGTTAAATGTCCCAGGGAGATATCCAACTGGTTATTAAAGCCAGTCTGAGCTAGGGATGTGAGTCTGAGAATCGTCATTGGTGTCATTTACAACCATGATCTGTTGGTGATTCAGGGAGACAAGTATAGACGGAATGTGGCTTCACACAAGGACATTTGGGGGGACACATCTCAAGGGATTTGGAGCCTTCCCAGTCAGATGCAGGATCCTCAAACTCCCTGTTATCATGAGAGGCAATACAGCAGGTAATTCTCACAACTATATCATTTTGGTGTTGGGCCTCTCTCAGGGATCCACTTTTCCTAAAAACAACATTCTTTGACTGTACATGACCCTTTGTACCCTCCAAAGTGTTTCCTCCACTCAAGCCTCCACCCACATGATGCCATGTTTGTGTTGTCAGGATGCCTCGCTGGTACCAGGGTGGCTCTCACAACACAGAACTGCATCCCAGGAAGCCTGATCAAAGATTCAGGGAAGTTTATAAACTCCTCAGGGATTGCTTATACACTCAGAAGAAACTCCTCTTTGCCTGTTTTTGTGCACAATTGTTCACCCTCTTGCTGGCTTTCCCAAGTCCAAATAAGAGGATCAAGAATTTTGTTTAACAAAGGACAGCTTAGTCTGATTCTGTCTGAGAATTTTTATATTTTGGGAAATGAATTTTCCTGTTAATAAGAGTTTGCATGTACCAACACGACAGAAAGACCCAGAGGGAAAAAAATGAGGCAACATTCTATGAGCTTGTTTGTCAGGGACTCTGGGACCATAGCATAAGCAGCAGCATCAATAGAATCAGCTTTTCTGACAGCTGCATTAGACCTGGATGAGGTCTTCCAGAATATATGAGCTGGATTTTTGTGTAGTTAAGTTTTCCCACATTGTGATCCAGATAAGATTTATACCCACTATCTCTGTCGGTCCCATGTCTAGCACTTACTTGGTGAAGGACTTTTGACCTGCTAGTCTCAGGTGTGGGGAAGGAAGGAACAGAGCAGGTGCTCTGAAGGACAATTCAGCTACAGCATGGAGGTCCTGATGCCTGGCTCATGCCAGTAGCCATTCCTTTGGCTCCAGTTGAGCTAGTGCAGACTGCAGTTATCCCTGAGTGTGTGTTTCCTTGCATATGAAGTTCACCTTGAACCTCTTCTACCATCTACCTCCTCCTACCTCCCCTGTGAAAGAATCAGATAAGCAGGTCAATCCATGAGCATCCAAGAAATGCCTCCCAATGTGTAAAACAGGATAAGCACACCTTTGAGAGCAAGGGAAAAATGAAGACTCAGCTTTGCTTTATCTCTCCCCACTTATCCCTTATCCCCTAAAGAGCCCCCCCTTTGATATCATGCTCCGATTAAACAACAGGATAGAAACTTGGGAGCTGAGTGCTAGAATGGGCTCTTCCTGGGAAGGGCAGGCTCCTGGCTGCAGACCAGCTGCAGGTTCTAGGAAGATGCAGGCAGATGGGAGAGGTATGGAGCTGGAGACTGCTGCTTCCCTTTCTATGCCACTGAAGTCATATTTGTGACGTGCTTTTAAAAATAAAAAATTATTTAGGAATGTAGACCACTTCTCATTTCTGGTAACATTTGGCATCCATGTGCATGTATGTGTGTATGTGTGTGCTTGCATTTTGGACAGGTGGGTAGTGAGTGGGGAGACACCAACACCTCACAATAACAGTCTCCTCCTACTTCACTTTTGTCCTTACCACAATCCTCAGAGCAATCAGAAAGGAAAGCACTACCCCAATACTATGGTGGAGAAAACTGAAGATCAAAGCAATTAAAGGAAAAACTAGCAAACTGTTAAGCCAAGAGTTCCAACTTCTGACCAGTTGAAAGGTTGGCTGAACTCTTAATCCTTGACTAGCCTGCCTATGTTGGTCTATAACATGGGGACTTGGGTGGAATGGGTGGAAGGCCAATGCTTTACTGGTGTCTCAAAAGCACTCTGGTCTATGCAGAGGGTGGCTGCCTGCAGAGGTCCTTGACAGTGTACAAGGCTTGGGAAGCTGGATAGAAAAAAAAAGCAGGTTTTTCAGAGAGGGTTCCAAGTCAAGGAGCTGAGCAGTGTGGCCTGAAGACACAGTGAGAGTTCCCAGTTCCCAGGCTCAGAGTGCCCGGGACTGCACTGTTCTCAAGCCATGCACTCTAGAAAAATGACTTCCGCAATCTTGTCCTTATTATTTGCAAAGTGGGCACAGAGACTGCTTATCTCATTGGAATGTGGCAAAGAATATTGAATTAAAATAATTACAAGGCATTGAGTCAAGTTTATAAAGTGCTATGTAGAACAAATACAGAAATAAATATGAAAATGCTTATCCTTTTCCTAGGAAGTTTGTTATTTTTGTAGACTAAGAAAAAACTTGGTAAAGACTTTTGGATAATGGGCTGTCTGATGTTTAGGGCCTGATCCTTATGTTGTCTTCGTTTACCAACCTTTCTTCAGGTTTGTAAACCAAAGATGTTCGCTAAAACCTGTCTGGTAACTGAAATATATTTGCAGTTAAATGTCCCAACAGAGTGCATTGCGTTTTCCCCCCTTTATGTAAAAGTTTGGCTCAGATTGTAATTCCTTTTGACCTGCGGGCCATTTTATCCCTTCTGGCTTTAATTACGTCTGTCTCTGATTAATCCCTTGGTGTTCTTCACCTTCTCTGCTGTTGCTGGCAGAATATGTTGCAATGTACAAATGCCTTTTGGTATGTTTACTAATTTAACTGATTCCAAATGTAGAGGAGAAATGCCTCCTGGAATTTAAATCTGGAATTTTCACCTGATGGTCAGAATTTTACAAGTTTTTCACCCTCTATCTTCAACGAAAGCTTTGGGAGAATGCTTTGGATATTTTATTTTTTATAATGAGATGTTTCTCTGCATTTCCTGATGTTTCCATCAAAAAGAACTATATCATGCTCACAAATAATACAAATCAAAAGTTTAATCTATCTTTTCCTCTTATGAGAATTTTAGTTAATATCTGTGCCTCATAATCCTGCATTGCATGAAGAAGCAGTTTGCCAAGTGCTGACTTCTTTGTAACCTGAGTCCTATCTCCCTGCTGGTGATGGTGGAACCCAAGGAGACTGGGATAAAGTGGTGAGGACCTGCTGTAAACTTTAGCTCTGATAGATACTAAGTCTGTATTTGATTCTGGGGAAGTCCTTTGATATTTTTCATCTATCAAACAGAATGAAGCTATTTATATAAAAACACTTAGAAAAGTGAAAGCCACGTATTCAAAAGAAGGGTTTACACATATGATTGTATATGTACACACACAGGTTTGAGAATATAAAATCAGCATGCATGTGTGATTGTATATGGGTGGTAATAATGGAGATAGATTTTAAAATTATTTGAATTTACCAGGATGCTTTCTCTGTCTCTGTGTGTCTCTATTTTTTCTCTCTCCCTTTCCCTCTTTTTCTTTCTCTCTCTTTACTTCTCTGTCTCTCATTTTCAACACACACACACACACACACACACACACACACATGCTGTGGAAAATTGGAAAATTCACACCATAAGATAAATTATCAATTGCATTAGAGGTTAGATTTGTTATTGTTTACAGGTGTTATACTTTAGGGAATTTGATTTGATAACAACACTTCTTTGACTTATACAAATCTACTTAAGAGTGAATTCATGTGAAAATAATGTGTCAACATTATATCTGTCTATTAGTGATTGAGAATTGGGCTATAGAATTAGATAATTTTTCCACAATATCTTATTTCTCAAATAATTTTACTATAATTTATTGCAGATTATTTCTAAAAGCAAACTTTCAAGTTCCTAGCATATCCACTTGTCATGATATTACAAAATGGGGATACTTTTTTGGCCTCTAATTGTATTGGTGGCTGTTGCTGATATATGATTTACAATCATATATCAGTTTTTGTAGTTTTTGTAGTTTTTGTCTTTCTTTTTAATTTTTGTGTCTTTCTTTCTTTTTTTCCCCTGGCCTTATTGCCTTTGCTAGAACTTCCAGTATAATCATGTTGAATAGAGGAGGTGAGAGTGGACATCCTTATCTTGTTTCAGATTCCAGGAAGAAAGTGTTCAATTTTTCATCATAAAGTATGATGTTAGGTGTAGGTTTTTCACAGATGCCCTTATCTGATTGAAATAATTCATCTTCATTCCTAGTTTGCTGAGAGATTTTACTGTGAATGGGCTTTGACTGCATATATATTTTAAATTATTGTCTCTTATTTCTTTTTTTATCAATATTTTTTATTATGAGATTGTGGGGTAGAGTTAAGGGTTAGGTATACAAATATGCTTTGTTCAGGCACCCTTGTTGATAAGAAGTGTCTCTCCGTCCTCAGACAGACAGATATTTACTACCGTTAATCCCATCTCCCTCCCCCCCCATAGTTTCCCCCCCTTGT